>NC_091987.1:89449514-89713555 GCF_044704955.1 Pristiophorus japonicus
CCGGGGGGGCTCCCCCCCCCCCTCCCCCTCTCTCTCCTCCCCCCCCCTCCCCCTCTCTCTCCTCCCCCCCCCTCCCCCTCTCTCTCCTCCCCCCCCTCCCCCTCTCTCTCCTCCCCCCCCTCCCCCTCTCTCTCCTCCCCCCTCTCCCCTCTCTCTCCTCCCCCCCCTCCCCCTCTCTCTCCTCCCCCCCCTCCCCCTCTCTCTCCTCCCCCCCCCCCTCTCCTCCCCCCCTCCCCCTCTCTCTCCTCCCCCCCCCTCTCTCTCCTCCCCCCCCCTCTCTCTCCTCCCCCCCCTCTCTCTCCTCCCCCCCCCCCTCTCTCTCCTCCCCCCCCCCTCTCTCTCCTCCCCCCCCCCTCTCTCTCTCCCCCCCCCCCCCTCTCTCTCCTCCCCCCCCCCCCTCTCTCTCCTCCCCCCCCCCCTCTCTCTCTCCCCCCCCCCCCCTCTCTCTCTCCCCCCCCCCCCCTCTCTCTCCTCCCCCCCCCCCCCTCTCTCTCCTCCCCCCCCCCCTCTCTCTCCTCCCCCCCCTCCCCCTCTCTCTCCTCCCCCCCCTCCCCCTCCTCCTCCTCCCTCCTCCCCCCCTCCCCCTCTCTCTCCTCCCCCCCCTCCCCCTCTCTCTCCTCCCCCCCCTCCCCCTCTCTCTCCTCCCCCCCTCCCCCTCTCTCTCCTCCCCCCCTCCCCCTCTCTCTCCTCCCCCCCCTCCCCCTCTCTCTCCTCCCCCCCCTCCCCCTCTCTCTCCTCCCCCCCTCCCCCTCTCTCTCCTCCCCCCCCTCCCCCTCTCTCTCCTCCCCCCCCTCCCCTCTCTCTCCTCCCCCCCCTCCCCCTCTCTCTCCTCCCCCCCCTCCCCCTCTCTCTCCTCCCCCCCCTCCCCCTCTCTCTCCTCCCCCCCCTCCCCCTCTCTCTCCTCCCCCCCTCCCCCTCTCTCTCCTCCCCCCTCTCTCTCCTCCCCCCCTCCCCCTCTCTCTCCTCCCCCCCCTCCCCCTCTCTCTCCTCCTCCCCCTCTCTCTCCTCCCCCTCTCTCTCCCCCTCCTCCCCCTTGAAGCAAGTTCCAATTTTAACCACTCTTTGGCTGAAGAAGTTTTTTCTGAATTCCCTATTTGATTTATTAATGACTATCTTATATTTATGGTCTCTATTTCTGGTCTCATCTGCATGTGGAAACATCTTCTACCCTATCATAATCTTGAAGACCTCTAAGTCTTCTTTTTTCTAGAGAAAAGAGCCCCAGACTGTCCAGTCTGCAAGTTTATTAATGTCGTCTTTATTTTTTCGCAGTCCTTTTCTATATTAACTACACTCCCAATTTGGTGTCACCCACAAATTTTGAAATTGTTCTTCCAATTCCTCAGTGCAAATCGTTTATGTAAATGGTGAATAACCCATGGTCCTAGCACCGATCCTTTTCGACCACCACTTTCCACCTATTGCCAATCTGAGTAACTACCTTTAACCTGTACTCTCCGTTTTCTGTTTTGTAGCCAGTTTGATATCTATTCTGCTACTTGTCCTGACTCCACATCTTCTTTCCTGACCTTAGTCATGAGTCTACTTCGTCAAGCGGTACCCTTATCAAAGTCCTTTTGGAAATCCAAATATATTACATCTATCCCGTATCTACCCCTTCTGTTACTTCCTCAAAGAATTCAGTAAAGTTGGCCAAGCATGACTTTCTTTCTCTTTTGGAATCTGTGCCGACTACTCTATTATTTTTTCAGTTTCTAAATGATTTTCTATTAAATCTTTGAGTAAAGATTCCATTATCTTTCCTACCACCGGCTTTACGCTAATTGGTCTATAGTTCCTATGGACTTGTTCTATCGCCCTTTTTAAGTATAGGAATAACATTAGATGTCCACCAGTCTTCTGGCACTATTACCTTTTCTAATGAATTTATATATTATGTAATAGTGACTCTGCTAGCTCTTCCCTAACTTTTTCATATGCATGGATGCAATCCATGGGGTTTTATCCTCTCAATTTAATTAGTTTTTCAATTATCTCCCCCCCCCCCTTTCTATCTTCAATGTCTTTATATATATTTTTGATCTATGATTCTGTGATATCTGTCATGTATCCTACATGGCTACTGTTGGTACTATCACAAGGTGTGCCACCAGAGGGCACAGCAGTGGGAGACTTGTAGTTTACCTGTACAGGTGTGCCTGGCCTAGTATAACAGGCAGGCCACCAGGTGTGAACCTCACTCTGGAGTTAACAAATAAAAGACGATGGTTACTACAGTTCAAGTACAACACATTGCCTCGTGGAGTCATTATTAGAGCATCTAAGGACACAACAATATCAAAATAGGCTGCTTTGTTAAATAAAAACATACTGGACCATTTTAAGCCAAGTTTTACTTCACAGTTGGATTTTTTAATCTAAAATAGGAAAGTGGCATTTGGCTTTATCCATATTCAATAGACCAAACAGATCATCACTTCCCCAAAAGCTCCATTAATTTTTCCATTCGCACAGCCACCCTACCCACCCCTTAACACAGGCAATAGTCCTTCAGTTCAGAGGCATTCTGTCATCTAACCCTTCAGTTCATGAAGGCACTCATTACATCCCAAATTCACACACATTCTCTTTTTCTAATCCTCCACCTCAAAGCCATCAAAATCATGGCTCAGTCAGAATGTCATGGGTTCATAGACCCACCCTTGAGACATAAGCACAAAAATCGAAACTGTTTGAGCTGCCGTCTTTTGGATGAGAGTTTAAACCGAGACCCTGACTATTCTCTAAGGTGGATGTAAAAGATCCCATGACATTATTTTGAAGAGAAGGGGAGTTATCCCCGGTGTTCTCAATTGACATCACTAAAACAGATTATCTAGTCATTATCACATTGCTGTTTGTGGGAGCTTGCTGTGCGCAAATTGGCTGCAGCGCTTCCTACATTACAACAGTGACTACACTTCAAAAAGTACTTTATTGGCTGTAAAGCGATTTGGGACGTCATAAGGTCGTGAATATAAATACAAGTATTTCTTTTTTCACTTTACCCTCTCGAAACCAACCACGCTTCTCTAATCCTCCCTCCAGTTCATAGAGGCACTCTCACAATCACCGAAGAGTTCACTGAGGCATTCTTCTTTTCCTTCCCTTTCCAGAATAATGCTTCCCTCCTTGTTTTTTTCCCCATCCAGTTTTAAATCGAAGAGTCGGCTCGCCGAATTGTCTTTACATTTGAACCAGCTCAGATTAAATTTAAATTTTAGTTTTACCCACGATTTGGCTTCAACCAAAACACAGTTGCGATCAAAGGAAAAGCAGCTGACATCTCCATTTGTATATTCCCGGCAGTTGATAAGTTTTGCTTTTGAATTGTGCCTTTGTTAAAGAAAATATCTAAAATTATTCATTAAGGCATAACGATTGCATTGTATTGCTGAGAGAAAATCATATAACCATACTATGAATAATTATACTCTGTAGTAGGAAATGAATTCTGCTACTGTTTCGAGATACAAGTCAGAACTGGCCGGATGAGTTTTTGAGTCTACCGTTTGCTCGCAATGGCTACTGTAGTCCATTTCAACACAGTGCAGGACTACATCTCCCGAGCAGCGCCTCGCTGCTTGCCGGAAAGTGCCGAGACCCAGGCAGTGGAGTGGAGAGGCAGCAGTTTCCTGGGTTGTACACTGTCAAGGGCTTGTCGATGGCGGACAACATGTCAGGAGCGATAACAAGTAAGTTATTAGAGAACGGTCAATACAATTGCTTTTCTTTGCTTTTGGCCATCATCAAAAGTTGAAAGTCATTCTGTACAGAATGTTTTTTGTTGCTTGCTGCTGTCCGATGGATAGTCCACAGCTCAATCGGAAACACCGGATTTCAAATCTCACTTGGTTTAAAAGACTGTGCAAATATATTTACGAAGTCTTCTGATTTCGAGTGATTTGAAGTATTTTATCTTACAGGTTTAGCTTAATTGTAATTCGAATGCACATCGTTTCTTGTCCTTTAGGAGTTAGCTTACCGCCGTGTTGCAGAGCAATTGCGTATCATTTATTTCCAGTGACAGTCACTATTTATTTTGTGCGGAAAAAAGTAACATCTTCCGCGCGTGTTTCTGTTTAAAGAAAACTGTTCCTGTCCGTGGGTTTACAATCCATGCCCCCATCCCAAAAAGACAAGTTTTTACTTTATCTAAAAGTTTAAAAAGTGAACCGCCTGATAGCTCTCTCTCAGGAAGACTACGCTTAAAACCGTTTTTGGCATGGAAGAATTTGTTTAAGTAAAACTATGAACATGAGTGTCACTTTGTTGAGACAGAGAACATGAGTCCCTTTCACACCGTTCAGTGTACTTGCATAGTTGACTCCACTGTTGCCTTTGGTGCTGATTGCAGCACCATGCTTCATTATTTAGCTAACAAACTGCGGTAGATAGGTTCCCAAGCCCTCACCAGCTATGGTTGCCTGAAACCCCTCTTCCCTTCCTCCCCCACCTCTACCTCCAACAAGTGCGAGGAGCTCCTGGATTGCTTTGTCACTGTAATGTATGCACCTGTTGTTTTAGTTTTGAGCATACTCCCAGGTGCACACATTAGTCACTAAGATCGGGACCATCCATTCAGCTACTTCTGCTCTTGTATCTACTCTGTACAGCCACCAGAGGGCTCATCCCCTGGAGTCCCAAGGGAACCCATAATCCTTTGGGAGCACAGGTATTTAAGGAGGCTTCACAGGTTGGAAAGGCAGTCTGGAGACCTGCAATAAAAGACTACGGTCACACTTTACTTTGAGCTCACAGTATTCAGTCTGACTCTTTCTCCATACACAACAACTGGTGACGAGATACAGACAGCGAACCCAAAGATGCAGAGAACAGTGGGCATCCTGGAGAAATTTTCAGTGCGAGATGATTGAAAAACTTTTGTGGAGTGACTCGATCAATACTTCGTGGCCAACGAGCTAGATGGGGAAAAGAGCGCTGTCAAACGAAGGACGATCCTCCTCACCGTCTGTGGGGCACCAACGTATGGCCTCATGAAGAATCTGCTCATTCCAGCGAAACCCATGGAGAAATTATACGATGATTTGTGCACACTGGTCTGAGAGCATTTGAACCCGAAGGAAAGCATTCTGATGGCGATGTACCAGTTCTACACCTACAAAAGGTCTGAAGGCCAGGAAGTGGCGAGTTATGTCGCTGAGCTAAGACGCCTTGCAGGACATTGCGAATTTGAAGGGCATTTGGAGCACATGCTCAGAGACTTTTTTCGTACTTGGCATTGGCCACGAAACCATACTTTGCAAACTTTTGACTGTAGAGACCCCAACCTTGGGTAAGGCCATAGCGATAGCCCAGGCGTTCATTGCCACCAGTGACAACACTAAGCAAATCTCTCAGCAAACAAGTGCTGCTACAAGTGTGAACAAAGTGATGTTGTTTTCGAATCATAACGTACAGGGCAGGTCACACATACCTGCAGCTGCACGTCCACAGATGACTAAGTCCACCATCAAGGGTGATGAATGCAAGGCCATTAACACCTTGTTGGCGCTGCGGGGGTGATCATCATTTCCATTCATGCCGATTCAAAGAGTACGTTTGCAAGGGCTGTGGAACAATGGGACACCTCCAACGAGTGTGCAGGCGAGCTGCAAAGCTGTTAAACCTGCAAACCACCATGTTTCAGAGGAGAACAGATCCACGAACCAGAGCCTCAGATAGAGGAGGCAGAGGTACATATGGTGCACATATTCACCAGGAATTGTCCCCCGATAATGCTGAATGTTGAACTAAATGGACTCGCAGTGTCAATGGAGATGGACACGGGTGCGAGCCAGTCCATCATGGGCAAAAAGACTTTCGAAAGGTTGTGGTGCAACAAGGCCTCAAGGCCAGTCTTAACTCCAGTTCGCACGAAACTAAGAACTTACACGAAAGAACTGATTCTTGTAATCGGCAGTGCTACCGTAAAGGTCTCCTACGATGGAGCGGTGCACAAGCTACCACTCTGGGTGGTACCGGGCGATGGTCCCACGCTGCTCGGCAGGAGCTGGCTGGGAAAGATATGCTGGAACTGGGACGACGTCCGAGCACTATCGCCCGCTGACGACACTTCGTGTGCCCAGGTCTTAAACAAATTTCCTTCGCTGTTCGAACCAGGCATCGGGAAATTTCAAGGAGCAAAAGTGCAGATCCACCTAATTCCGACCCATCCATCACAAGGCAAGAGCAGTACCGTACATGATGAGAGAAAGGGTAGAGATCGAGCTAGACCGGCTGCAAAGAGAGGGCATCATTTCACCGATTGAGTTCAGCGAGTGGGCCAGTCCTATTGTCCCAGTCCTCAAGGAAGACGGCACCGTCAGAATTTGTGGCGATTACGAAGTAACTATCAATCGTTTCTCCCTGCAGGACCAATACCCACTACCAAAGGTCGACGATCTCTTTGCAACGCTGGCGGTAGGAAAGACGTTCATGAAGCTGGCTTCAGCCTACATGACGCAGGAACTGGAGGAATCATCAAAGGCCCTTACCTGCATCAACACGCACAAAGGTAATTTTGTTTATAACAGATGCCGGTTTGGAATCCGATCAGCGGCGGCGATATTCCAGAGAAACATGGAAAGTTTACTGAAGTTGGTCCCGCACACCGTGGTCTTCCAGGACGACATCTTGGTCACAGGTCGGAACACAGTCGAGCACCTGCAGAACCTGGAGGAGGTTTTTAGTTGACTCAACCACTTGGGGCTCAGGTTAAACTGCTCGAAGTGCGTTTTCCTGGCGTCTGAAGTGGAGTTCTTGGGAAGGAGGATTGCGGCGGACGGCATCAGGCCCACCAACGCGAAGACGGAGGCAATCGAGAATGCATGTGATGTGTCGTCATATGGTGTTGGGTGTGTATTGCAACAAGCTAATGATTTCGGGAAACTGCAACTGGTTGCTTATGCATCCAGGAGTCTGTCTAAGGCTGAAAGAGCCTACAGCATGATTGAAAAAGAAGCGTTAGCATGTGTCTCTGTGGTTAAAAAAAATGCATCAATTCCTGTCGGGCTAAAATTCGAATTGGAAACTGACCATAAGCCACTTATATCCCTGTTTTCCGAGAGTAAAGGGATAACTACCAATGGATGGCCCGCATTCAGAGATGGGCGCTCACGTTGTCCGCATACAACTATGCCACCCGCCACAGGCCAGGCACAGAAAACTGCGCTGATGCTCTCAGTAGACTGCCATTGCCCACCACGGGGGTGAAAATGGAGCAGCCCGCAGATCTAGCCATGGTTATGGAAGCATTTGAGAGTGACCAATCACCCGTCCGGCAGATCAAAACCTGGACAAGCCAGGACCCCTTATTATCTCTAGTCAAAAGCTATGTGCTTGGTGGGAGCTGGTCCAGTGTCCCAGTGGAAACGCAGGAAGAGATAAAGCCGTTCCAGCGGCGCAAAGATGAAATGCCTATCCAGGCAAACTGCCTTCTGTGGGGCAGTCGAGTAGTGGTCCCCAAGAAGGGCAGAGACACCTTTATCAATGACCTCCACAGTACCCACCCAAGCATCGTAATGATGAAAGCGATAGCCAGATCCCACGTGTGATGGCCTGGTGTCGATGCGGACTTAGAGTCCTGAGTTCACAGATGTAATACATGCTCGCAATTAAGCAATGTTCCCAGGGAGGCGCCACTAAGTTTATGGTCTTGGCGCTCCAAACCGTGGTCTAGGGTACACGTCGACTATGCAGGCCCGTTCTTGGGTAAAATGTTCCTTGTGGTTGTAGACGCATACTCCAAATGGATTGAATGTGATATAATGTCAGCTAGCATTACTGAAAGCCTGCGGGCCATGTTTGCCACACACGGCTTACCCGATATCCTGGTGAGCGACAACGGGTCATGTTTTACTAGTGTTGAGTTCAAAGAATTCATGACCCGTAACGGGATCAAACATGTCACATCTGCCCTGTTTAAACCAGCGTCCAATGGTCAAGCAGAGAGAGCAGTGCAAACCATTAAGCAAGGCTTGAAGAGGGTAAGTGAAGGCTCACTGCAGACTCGCCTATCCCGAGTCCTGCTTAGCTACCGCACGAGACCCCACTCACTGGGATCTCACCTGCTGAACTGCTCATGAAAAGAGCACTTAAGACAAGGCTCTCGTTAGTTTACCCTGATCTACATGAACAGGTAGAGAGCAGGCGGCTTCAACAAAGTGCATACCATGATAGCGCAAATGTGTCACACGAGATTGAAATCAATGATCCTGTATTTGTACTAAATTATGGATAAGGTCCCAAGTGGCTTCCCGGCACTGTCGTGGCCAAAGAGGGGAGCAGGGTGTTTCGGGTCAAACTTTCAAATGGACTCATTCACCGGAAACACTTGAACCAAATCAAACTCAGATTCACGGACTATCCTGTGCAACCCACCTTGGACCCTATCTTTTTTGATCCCCCAACATACACACCAGTGGCAACCGGCACCACGGATGACCACGAAGCAGAACCCATCATGCCCAGCAGGGCCCAACACACCAGGCAGCCCAGCAAGGCCAGCCGCACAGCAGCCCAGCGAGGGCCCAACAAATGATTCAACAACACCAGCTTTCACACCGAGATGATCAACCAGGGCAAGAAGGGCCCCAGATCGACACACATTTTAAATAGTTACACTATTGACTTTTTGGGGGGTGGAGTGTTGTTATATATGTGAACTTGTATTTACTCTGTACAGCCACCAGAGGGCTCATCCCCTGGAGTCCCAAGGGATCCCATAATCCCTTGGGAGCACAGGTATTGAAGGAGGCTTCACAGGTTGGAGAGGTAATCTGGAGACCTGCAATAAAAGACTATGGTCACACTTTACTTTGAGCTCACAGTGTTCAGTCTGACTCTTTCTTCATGGGCAACATGCTCCACCACCAAGCCAAAGTTCCCCGGCCCTAACCCTGAACCTTGAACCTGTTTTTCTCCTACCTCCCCTCATGCCCTCTCCGAGCCTAACTTGTCCATGAGACATCCTGCTCTCTCAACTCCATATCCCCATAACTGTTGACCACCCAACTTCCTTTCCTGGCTGCCATTCTAGCTGACTTTCCTCAGGTACTGTCCCCCTCCCATTCAAAACTGCCAGCATCACCCCCTTCCTAAAAAAAAACCTCACTCTCTATCCCACTATCCTTGCAAACTACTGCTGCATCTCCCACCTCCCTTCTTGAACGTATTGTCACCTTTCAAATTAATTCCCATATTTCCTGCAACTCCATGTTTGCATCTCCAATCAAGTTTCTATCCCTGACACAACACTGATACAGCCCGAATCAAAGTCACGAATGACATCCTCTGTGACCATGCTGCACAATCCCTCCTCATCCTTCTCGACCTCTCTGCAGGCTTTTACACAGTCGACCACATTATCCTTCTCCAATCCCTCTCCTTGCTTGTCCAGCTGCGTGGGACTACTCTTGTATGGTTCCTCTTATACCTGCCCAATTGTAGCCAGAGCATGTCCAGCAATGGCTTCTCATCCCACCTCTGCACTGTTACCTCTGGAATCTACCAAGGATCTATCCTGGGCACCCCTTCTGTTCCTCATCTACATGCTGCCCCTCAGCGACATCATCCAAAAACATGGAGTCAGGTTACACATGTATACTGAGGACATCCAGCTTTACCTCTCCACTACCTCTTTTTCGACCCCTGCACTGCTGCTGTGTTGTCAGCCTGCTGGCCGACATCCAGTCCTGGTTGATCTGCAATTTCCTCCATTTAATTATTGGGTAGACTGAAGCCATTGTCTTTGGCTACAAACTCATACCTTTGCCTCCAATTCCATCTATTTCACCCATCACTGTCTCAGATTGAAGCCGACTGTTCTCAACTTCGATGTCTATTTGATCCCGAGCTTAAGCTTCCCCAACCAAATACTGTCCAACACAAAGACTGCCTCCTTCCACCTCCGTAATATCCCCCATCTCCACCCCTACTTTAGCCCATCTGCTGTTTAAACCCTCATCTCCTCCAGCCCTACAACTCACCAAGAACTCTCTGTTCCTCCAAATCTAGCCTCTTGTGCGTCCCTGACTTCCTTCGCCCCACCATTGACTACCGTGCCTACAGCTGTCTAAGCTCTGGAATTCCCTCCCTAAGCCTCTACTTCTGCACCTCTCCTTCTGTAAGACCCCCCTTCAAACCTACCTCCTTTGACCAAATTTTCAATCTCCACTCCTGATATCTCCTTCAGTTCAGAATCAATTTTTGTCTGATTACGGATCTTGGGACATTTTCCAATTTGAAGGGGCTTTATAAATACAAATTATTGTTATTTTCACACAACTTTGAGTGACTCCCAGTAATATGTGTTACTTTTTTCCTGTTATTTTAGTTTTGGATTTCAAGCTAATTAATAGAACAAATCAGGAGCATTATCAGACAAAAAATAATTGACACCGAGCCAAAGAAGGAGACAGGTGACCAAAGGTTTTGTCCAAGAGGTGGGTTTTAAGGAGGAGGCAGAGAGGTTTAGGGAGGGAATTCCAAAGCTTAGAGCTAGACAGCTGAAGGCATGGCAGCCATGATCTTGTTGAATGGCGGAGCAGGCTCGAGGGGCTAGATGGCCTACTCTTGTTCCTAATTCTTATGTTTTTAATGGTGGGGTGAAGGAAGTAGGGGAAGCGCAAGAGGCCACTATTGGGGAAATGCAGAGTTCTTGAAGGGTTGTAGGGCTGGAGGAGGTTACAGAGATAGGGAGCTGGGAAACCATGGATGAAAATGTTTAATTTAACACAAGGCTGAGAATTTTTAATTTAAGGCATTGGTGGATGGGAGGCCAATGTAGATTAGCGAGCACAAGGGTGACAGGTGAATGAGACTTGTCGCAAGTTATGATACCAGCCTGGATAGCAATTAACCTTCGAATGACTTTATTTAACATCTGATAAACTTTATAGCTTTAAAGAAATGCACACCCACACTTCAGCAGCTGAGTTATATATGTTGTTTATATGATTTAACATTACTGTTGATATGAAACTGTGTGAGCAGCTCTGGTAAATTTGCAAATTTTAAAAAATGTATATCTAACATGCACAGATGTTGCACTTTGTTAAATATCTAGACAATCTTAAAATGTTAGATACTTCTGAAGTGCTGCGTATAAATAAAAAAGCATATTCTAATCTCCACAATTCCCTGATCAAACTCTAATTGAATTGAGCCTGTGTTTACTTAACTTCATGGCCTTAAAGAAAGATAGTCCCACATTAGTAGAATAATAAGTGCACAGTGGACTGTATAGCACTCTTGTCTTTATGAAACAGTTTATCAAATGTAAGTCAGTTCTGACAAAGGGTCATCGACCTGAAACGATAACTCTGTTTCTTTCTCCACCGATGTTGCCTGACCTGCTGAGTATTTCCAGCATTTTCTGTTTTTATTTCAGATTCCAGCACCTGCAGTATTTTACTTTTGTATCAAAAGTAAGGCCCATTTCTCAGATTGAAAAGGTCTGCAAGCAGGCCCTGCTGCGAGTGGGCCTAACTGGTGGTAATTCTTCATTTTGAAGATCTGGTGAT
This sequence comes from Pristiophorus japonicus, assembly GCF_044704955.1. Taxonomy (NCBI): domain Eukaryota; kingdom Metazoa; phylum Chordata; class Chondrichthyes; family Pristiophoridae; genus Pristiophorus; species Pristiophorus japonicus. The sequence continues at coordinate 89,461,040 of NC_091987.1, forward strand.
AGCTCAATACAGGTTTGGTATTGACAGTTATTTATTAACAACTGTTTGTTATCCCACTTTTTATTCCTAGAATTCCGTTTGGCACTTATTCAGCTCAAGGTCTCGCCCTTGAAAGCCAGCAACCACAGCAAAGTCCGAACACTAGTGAAGGAAGCAACAGTGAAGGGGGCAAAGATTGTAGCGCTCCCTGTAAGTAAAACAATCAGTAACAAAAATAAAGCAAAGGTTTTCATCCTGCTTGTTGCATAATTTAGCTCTTCCCAGCAGTGCACTACTGAGGGAGCATGGATTTAGATTGTTGCGGAGTCGTTTTGAAACATAGAAACATAAAAAAATAGGTGCAGGAGTGGGCCATTCGGCCCTTCGAGCCTGCACCACCATTCAATAAGATCATGGCTGATCATTCATCTCAGTACCCCTTTCCTGCTTTTTCTCCATACCCCTTGATCCCTTTAGCCACAAGGGCCATATCTAACTCCCTCTCGAATATATCTAACGAACTGGCATCAACAACTCTCTGTGGTAGGGAATTCCACAGGTTAACAACCATGAGTGAAGAAGTTTCTCCTCATCTCAGTCCTAAAAGGCTTACCCCTTATCCTTAGACTGTGTCCCCTGGTTCTGGACTTCTCCAACATCGGGAACATTCTTCCAGCATCTAACCTGTCCAGTCCCGTCAGAATTTTATATGTTTCTATGAGATCCCCTCTCATCCTTCTAAACTCCAGTGAATACAGGCTCAGTCGATCCAGTCTCTCCTCATGTCAGTCCTGCCATCCCAGGAATCAGTCTGGTGAACCTTCGCTGCACTCCCTCAATAGCAAGAACGTCCTTCCTCAGATTAGGAGACCAAAACTGAACACAATATTCCAGGTGAGGCCTCACCAAGGCCCTGTACAACTGCAGTAAGATCTCTCTGCTCCTATACTTAAATCCCCTAGCTATGAAGGCCAATATACCATTTGCCGCCTTCACAACCTACTGTACATGCATGCCAACTTTCAATGACTGATGTACCATGACACCCAGGTCTCGTTGCACCTCCCCTTTTCCTAATCTGTCACCATTCAGATAATAATCTACCTTCCTGTTTTTGCCCCCAAAGTGGATAACCTCACAGTTATCCACATTATACTGCATCTGCCATGCATTTGCCCACTCACCTAACCTGTACAAGTCACCCTGCATCCTCTTAGCGTCCTCTTAACAGCTCACAGCGCCACCCAGCTTAGTGTCATCCGCAAACCTGAAGATATTACACTCAATTCCTTCATCTAAATATTAATGTATATTGTAAATAGCTGGGGTCCCAGCACTGAACCCTGCGGCACCCCACTGGTCACTGCCTGCCATTCTGAAAAGGACCCGTTTATCCCGACTCTCTGCTTCCTGTCTGCCAACCAGTTCTCTATCCACGTCAGTACATTACCCCCAATACCATGTGCTTTAATTTTGCACACTAATTTCTTGTGTGGGACCTTGTCAAAAGCCTTTTGAAAGTCCAAATACACCACATCCACTGGTTCTCCCTTGTCCACTCTACTAGTTACATCCTCAAAAAATTCTAGAAGTTTTGTCAAGCATGATTTCCCTTTCATAAATCCATGCTGACTTAGACCGATCCTGTCACCGCTTTCCAAATGCGCTGCTATTTCATCTTTAATAATTGATTCCAACATTTTCCCCACTACTGATGTCAGGCTAACCAGTCTACAATTACCCGTTTTCTCTCTCCCTCCTTTTTTAAAAAGTGGTGTTACATTAGCTACCCTCCAGTCCATAGGAACTGATCCAGAGTCCATAGATCACCAATGCATCCACTATTTCTAGGGCCACTTCCTTAAGTACTCTGGGATGCAGACCATCAGGCCCCGGGGACTTATCGGCCTTCAATTCCATCAATTCCCCATATACAATTTCACGCCTAATAAGGATTTCCTTCAGTTCCTCCTTTTCACATAGACCCTTGGTACCCTCGTATATCTGGAAGGTTATTTGTGTCTTCCTTCGTGATTTGTTCAACTGGTCCGCCATTTCTTTGTTCCCCATTATAAATTCACCTGAATCTGACTGCAAGGGACCTACGTTTGTCTTCACTAATCTTTTTCTCTTCACAGATCTATAGAAGCTTTTGCAGTCAGTTTTTATGTTCCCAGCAAGCTTCCTCTCATACTCTATTTTCCCCCTCCTAATTAGACCCTTTGTCCTCCTCTGCTGAATTCTAAATTTCTCCCAGTCCTCCGGTTTGCTGCTTTTTCTGGCCAATTTATATGCCTCTTCCTTGGATTTAACACTATCCTTAATTTCCCTTGTTAGCCACGGTTGAGCCACTTTCCCCGTTTTATTTTTACTGCAGACAGGGATGTACAATTGTTGAAGTTCATCCATGTGATCTTTAAATGTTTGCCATTGCCTATCCACCGTCAACCCTTTAAGTATCATTCGCCAGTCTATTCTAGCCAATTCACGTCTCATACCATCGAAGTTACCTTTCCTTAAGTTCAGGACCCTAGTCTCTGAATTAACTGTGTCACTCTCCATCTTAATAAAGAATTCTATCATATTATGGTCACTCTTCCGCAAGGGGCCTCGCACAAGATTGCTAATTAGTCCTTTCTCATTACACATCACCCAGTCTACGATGGCCAGCCCTTTAGTTGGTTCCTCGACATATTGGTCTAGAAAACCATCCCCTAATACACTCCAGGAAATCCTCATCCATCGCATTGCTACCAGTTTGGTTAGCCCAATCTATATGTAGATTAAAGTCACCCATGATAACTGCTGTACCTTTATTGCACGCATCCCTAATTTCTTGTTTGATGCTGTCCCCAACCTCTACTACTGTTTGGTGGTCTGTACACAACTCCCACTAGCGTTTTCTGCCCTTTGGTATTCCGCAGCTCCACCCATACCGATTCCTCATCATCCAAGCTAATGTCCTTCCTTACTATTGCGTTAATTTCCTCTTTAACTAGCAACACCACCCCACCTCCTTTTCCTTTCTGTCTATCCTTCCTGAAATAGAGGTTGGGGGTATTTCTTGTATTGTCGTGAATATTTTGACTGGTCTGCACAACAGGGTGGTAGAGACGGGGACTATGGAGATGTTCAGCAACAACAGTAGCAACATGTATTTAGATAGCGCCTTTAACGTAGTAAAACGTCCCAAGGCACTTCACTGGAGTGTTATAAGACAAAAATTTGACACCGAGCCACATAAGAAAAAAATTACGGCAAATGACCAAAAGCTTGATCAAAGAGGTAGGTTTTAAGGAGCGCCTTAAAGGAGGAGAGAGAGGTACAGAGGCGGAGAGGTTTAGGGATGGAGTTCCAGAGCATAGGGCCTTGGCAGCTGAAGGCACGCCCACCGATGGTTGAGCGATTATAATCTCAACAGGGCAAACTTTGAGGAGCACATATATCTCGGGGGAGGGGGCTGAAGGAGATTACAGAGATAGGGAGGGGTGAGGACATGGAGGGTTTTGAAAAGAGTGCAGCTGTAAGCAATATTGAAGAGTTAGGGTCCTAGATAGGCCAAATAGGTTTTTCCTCATCTTTCACTTTCCTTGTACATAAATGGGGGAGATGCAGAAAAGGAAGCAAAAAATCTATATTACGGAAAATACCTCTGATGGTGAAGTAAAGGTATAATACAATCCAGTAATTCAAATGGCATTTGTAAACTGTTTGAGCTTTTCTTTTGTGCATAATTACATCATTCAGACTTTTTTATTGTGATATAACCTTGTAACATCGTCACTTTTTCTGACGTGATCTTGAACAAAATTCAGATAATGGTTATTTTGAATATTGCATGGCTTTATTTTTATGAATATTTGTTTTTAAAGATTCCATGTATCTTGCATCACAGGAATGTTTCAATTCTCCATATGGAACAAATTATTTCCCAGAATATGCAGAAAAAATCCCAGGGGAGTCAACCCAAGTGTTATCTGAAATAGCAAAAGAGAATCGGATTTACCTTATTGGAGGTAAATATAGGACCTCTGTTGGAAAGTTTAATACAGATTGTATGAAGGAACAAATCGGTTTAATTGCTGCATTCCGTCATGTGAAGCAGCTTCTTCCTCAATGCCTTATAAAAATATCTTATTCACACTTTTAACCAGTAATAACTTTTTTTTGTTATTTTATATTAAAGTAGAAGAAGACATTGGACAGTTTATTCTTTGAACTTGGATTTGTAAGATTGTTTGATAGAAGTGAAACGATGCAATGTGTTTGCCAGTAGCCGAATGGAATTGATTGCTTGTATTGTTCTTGCAGGCTCTATTCCAGAGGAAGATGGTGGGAAGTTTTACAATGCCTGTACTGTGTTTGCACCTGATGGATCCATGCTGCTGAAATACAGAAAGGTCTAAAATTGTTGTTATTATGCATTGACTGAGTAGAGCAGTGGATTGGAAGAACTTCCTTTTCACTGCGAGGAAGGTATCCTTTCTTTCTAAAGGTCCAAAATAAAATGACATTGAACAGTCTCCACCCAGTTAGTATTGGATACTATGCTATAGCACACAACTGCCCATAATTCTGCAGAAACTTGGAGACGGCTCGTGTGAGAAATATAACATTTGTACTTTTTACTAATGTAATTTTTCTCTCCATGTAAATAATCGCTAATTTGTGTTTTATTGGGTCTTGAAACTTGCTCCCATTTAGGCCTAAGAGGCTACTGGGGGCCACCCAGTTATGACTCTCCCCTCTGATTTCCCTTCCACCTTACAGGGAGACACCGCTGCCTTAGCTGCGCCTCTCCGCTCAGCAAGGCTGAAATTGTGAGCTTAGCGTGCCAGGAATTGAACCTGCATTCATTTTAATTTTGGGGTCTTGGTTTCAGTGCTCTTATCAGTGCCATCACACCACTCTTTCTTAATATTATCGTAAAGGCACACTGCTGCAGACACTGTAAAGGTAGCTTTATCCTCCATCTGTTTCATACTAATACAGACCAGGGAATAAATAAGTTTTCAATTCTAAAGCACTGACTTTCCTCGCCTCGATGAGGACAACAGCTAAAAAATTGATAGGGTTCAACAAAAAAAAAAGCAAGCTGGTGCAGTTGATCTTTTGCTGTTTTGTTTATAAATGATGTGCTGAAGCAGGCACCAAAGGTACTCTGGGGACCGTTTGGCATTGTTTGGACAGTTGCAACAGGCACTCTCAGACTAATAACTCAGAAACACAAAATGATATCTTTTGAAAATGCATAAACCAAGGAACTTGCATCACTGCATCCCAGCACAGGAACCCATAAACCAGGTATAGGCTATGACAGTTCCACGTTTTTGCTGGCCTGCCCCATCGTTTGAATCTGCACTGTAAGCAGATGCTTTCTGTGCTGCTAATGAAAATTTTAATTTCTTTCAAAGCAGCAACAGAGCCCAAGTGCAATGCATGTGACGTGATTCACTGCAGTAAGATAACCCTTTTCATCAAACAGCACTAACTGTTCTTGTTTAGAAAAGACTGAGGTGACCATGCATTTATTGCCCTGAAAAGTTCACTCACCTTGGTGCCAAAGTGTTCTTTCCCAGTACAGCAATTGAACAGAGTAAAAAAGCCATGGCAAGATAAGGTTTGAGATGAAATTAGAAATTAAAAAGCGCTTACTAGCAAAGCCCACAATTTACCAGATTTATTGATTTCAGTTTTGAAACTTTCCATGATGGGGTTTGAGCTCAGCCTCAGGGCTGCTAGTCCAATACCAATAACTATACTCTGGTGTCTGCTTCAAGTGAGGGTTTGCTCGGGTATTTGATCTTTGAATGCAACTGATATACTGGACAGAGTGGATAGTACATTGAGTATACACACACATTGTGGGTACTGTATTGCATTGCATAGTAAAAGTAGCCAAGTTCTCCCTGTTCTACTGTGCACATAACTCCGGCATCCAATTTTCAGCACCAAATTCAATGGAAAATTGTCATGAGCTGAGTTCAGAATCCTCTGTCTTCTGCTCATGCCTACATTAGTGCCCACCTTTTAAAGTAAAAAAAAATATAATTGTAAAACAACTGTTACATTTTCTCCCCTTAATCTTTATCTCAAACTTGCTGTTGTGACAGTTCAATGTGCTTAGTGCTGTAACTGTGTTATGTAACACAGCTAGACTTGTTCTGTATTGCTACATCCCAGACCTCGGGTGAATAAACCTTGACAAACATAGGTTACCACAACTGCTGCAAGCATACATTTGCTAGAATGGTGGCCATGAACTCTCTAGACAATTGTGGGTTTATACAGGATTACACAGGATATACGGCACAGAAACAGGCCATTCAGCCCAACCAGTCCATGCCGGCATTTATGCCTTCTCAAATCTTTCCTCATCTAAATCTATCAGCATAACCCTCTATTCCCTTCTCCCTCTTACTCTTGTCTAGCCTCCCCTTAAATGCATCTATAGTATTCACTTCAACCACTCCCTGTGGTAGCATGTTCCACATTCTCACCACTCTTTGGGTAAAGAAGTCTCTTCTGAATTCCCTATTGGATTTCTTGGTGACTATCTTATATTGATGGTCTCGAGTTATGCTCTTCCCCACAAGTGGAAACATTCTCTCTGTATCCACTCTATCAAAACTTTTCATAATTTTAAAGACCTCTATTAAGTCACCCCTCAGCCTTTTTTCAAGAGAAAAGAGACCCAGTCTGTTCATCCTTTCCTGATATGTATACCCTCGCATTTCTGATATCTTCCTTGTCAATCTTCTCTCCACCCTCTCTAGTGCCTCTATATCCTTTTTAATAATATGGCAACCAGAACTATACGCAGTACTCTTAGTGTGTCATTGAGCTTAAGTGTATCCTTTTAGTCCGTTGTTTATTTTGTTGAATTTTAGCAATGTTCCAGATAATTACTGATATTTACTCATTTTCTCCTAATTTACCCACATTAACTTACATTGTTAAAATTGGCTCCCTTATGCTGATGACAGAATCGTAGACCCATATTTGGATGTTGCTTTTCATGATCTGAATGCCAATATGCACTGTCTTTGCTTGAGAGATTTGGCAATACTCACACAATAAGATGGGAAATGATTCACAATTTAAAATCTTAGCTGAAGTCCAATCACTAACTGCCCGTGTTCTGTGCTTGGACCAGATTCACTTGTTTGATATTGATGTACCCGGGAAAATTCATTTCCAGGAATCTGAGACACTTTCTCCTGGCAATTCATTATGCACCTTTGATACTCGTAAGTAAAAATACCAAGAAATTCTAATACACTATTCCTTATAATGGCTGAACATTATTACATACACAAGTTCTTTATTTTTAAAATAGAAACTGTATCACTTGCGCTGCAGTACCTTGGTGTAAGATGAAGATACAGGTTGAGGGTCTGAAATCCAGAGTTCTGTAATTCGGAATGTTCCGGATCCGTAGCGGGGTCATCCGGAAAATGTTCCGAAATCTGGACCCCCCCCTCGCCCCGCTGGGCTGCCAGACCCCCATCCCCCTTTACCTCGGCCCAGGCGTCTCCAGATTCGGGACGTCAGAAAGGCGCTCCGAAATCCAGAAATACCCGAAATCCGAACTGCCTCGATCCCGAGGTTTCCGGATTTCGGACGCTCTCTCTGTATAATTTTTCAAGTGGAGATTTTCTATTAGATTTAAGGGGTAGTTCTACCATTGTAAGGAATCATGTATTAGAACAGGCCAGAGTCGGGTAAAGAGGGAAGGAAATTGGCCGGTGGAGTAAATCAGAGTGCATGCGTACTCGTTACAGAGGGCATTAGCAGATACCCAAGCGTTAATCTACTGTCCACCTCGTAGGCCACGAAATCATGCAAGTCGTGGGAGATTTAATGCAATTGTTTTAAAAGCATTGCTATGTACATGTTAAATTACACATTTTAATTGTACAAACTGGGTATCCATTTTAAACTTTATTTTATCAATAGATAATATTTCTAATTTCCTGTAAACATTGAGGGAACATTTCATAATTCCCTTTTCAATTCCTGTTATCAACAAAAGATTGTGATTCTTATTGAATGTCAGTATTTTCTACAAATTGAAATATACCCCAGTAGACTTCCAGCATTGTGACAGTTATGCTGTCCATTCCCTCTTCCACCTTCCCCATCCAAATACAATAGGAATGCCATCCTGCTGAACACAAGATACCATTGCAGAGCACAATTCCAGTAGTGCTCTGGTATCACTGTAAGGTATCATGGCTCTGATAAAACCAGCCTATTCTGTTCGCAGATACTGTTCTGTAATTAGTTACTGGGAAATATATGACAATGGTTTGGGGTTATTTGCCTATTGATTTATTATCCCCCTCTTACACCCTGCTCCCTTTGGTGAAGCATGTAGACTGCATTCTACAGCTGCTCTAGAAGGTTTGGCAGGGTCTAGGACCATGCTGTGTGGACAGTTGTGATTATGAACACATGTTCTACTACTTGATGACACATACCCATGTATGTACATTCTAAATTAAAGGCTGATCACACCTTAAGTCATGTATTATCCTAATCTCTCTCCATTACAGCTTACTGCAAGACAGGGATTGGGATCTGTTATGATTTGAGGTTTCCAGAACTTGCTCAAATTTACACACAACAAGGTAAGTAAATAGACATGTATTAATATTGTAGAACAAAAAAGGCATTATTTCTGTTCAGATGCTCACTTTTTCAGTGCATCATCATCATAGGTGGTCCCTCGAACGAGGATGACTTGCTTCCACACCAAAAGGGATGAGTTCACAGATGTTTTAATGAAGGACCTATATTCCAGTCCTGAACTCCAATTGAAGGGACGGAAGATGCCTGTGCGTGGATTTTTTAAACATGTGGTGGCCGTTGCACATCAGCCACCACACGTGCTTGACAGAGCTAGGCCTTTATTCAGTGGCAAGGGTTAACCAGGACGACTGGAGACCTGCTCTGCTGCATGGACCTATTGCGCACACATATCGCAGTGTGGGCTGGCCCGTGCTGCCTCTGGGCCCTCGGCTCTTCTGTGCCCTGCACCCTCATTTGCCGCACCTCCGCCACGATCTCTCGCCGCTCCTCTGCCACAAACATTCGCACCACCGCCACGATCTCTCATCGCTCCAGTGCCACAAACATTCGCCGCATCTCCGCCACGATCTCTCTCGGCTCACTTCTTTTCAGTGCAGTGCTGCACTGGCGGAAGTGTCGTCTTTTGGATGAGATGTTAAATTGAGGCCTTGTCTCTGCCCCCTCATGTGGATGTAAAAGATCCCATGGCAACATTCAAAGAAGAACAGGAGAGTTCCTGGTGTCCCGACCAACATTTTTTCCCTCAACCAACATCACTAAAACAGATGATTTGGTCATTTCTCTTATTGCTAATTGTGGCTTCTTGCTGTGTGCAAATTGGCTGCTGCATTTCCCTACATTACAGCAGTGACTGCATTTCAAAAGTACCTCATTGGCTATGAAGCTCTTTGACCAGAGGACTTGAATGGCCCATATAAATGCTAGTTGGTTCTTTCTTTGTAACACCGATGACAGACTTGAGCCCCTTACATCTCCGATACTGCATTTATTTTACAAAACCACTTGAAAAAGAAGCAGTTTTGTAAAACCCTGAACTCTTGCATGCAGAGCAGTTTTCACAGCCCTAAAGCAGCAGACAACTGCTCAGACTGGTGCTTACGTCCATGCAGTTGTTCAAAAATTGCCAGTCACACAGTTTTGTTTCTGTCAAAGCTATCATCTTGTAGTTGCCTCATCTTGTAGCAATCATAAATTTGTACGGGGGGAGGGATGGGGGGAAGGGGTTGACTGCTCAACTAGAAAAGATGAAGGCTTCTGTCATTGGAAGCAGCATTTGGACTGCTGCCCGAGGCAGTGTTGGCACTGCCATCAGTGTTGCTGCCTCAGGAAATGTCGGTGAATAGCAGCGATTTGTCCTGCTCTTTGAGCTAGGTATGAATGGGGCACCAAGTTAAGAAGTGGTGGACAAAAACCCCTGGCTATTTCTCCATCACTGTTGCTGAGTCAGTTTGTGTTCCTCTTATTGTGCTTTTTGGTAAACATAACAAGACATTAAAATTGGACTTATTTTTTTAAAAAAACTAATGTGGTCAGATATTTTTTTTTAAATAAATGAGAAAATAACTCATATTTTTGCTGTGCTCCACAGGATGCCAACTTCTAGTTTATCCAGGAGCATTCAACATGACAACAGGGCCGGCCCATTGGGAACTCCTACAAAGGGCGAGGTCAGTGTGGAAAACATTCTGTGTGGATTACAAGAGAGAATATAGTTGGTTATTTTATTTTAAGCGAGCAATGTCAAGTCTTTCTCAAGTCTTTAATGTGAAGGTGACAGATTACAGTAACCGTTTAAGTGAAGACTCATATTTAATAGCAGTACAAAACAACCAGTCTAACAAAACCATTAGTGTGTCAATAATTGTTCTTCATTTGGAGATCATATTGTTCAACTTTGCAGAAGTATCCCTCTTGAAATGAGCATGGCAGATTTACATGATGCTCCCATTGTTGGATATGCAGTTTGCTTACATTCAGAACAAGTTATTTTTTTTTAACTGGAAAACTGAAATAGACACACAAAATGCTGGAAATAGAGAAGGTTCATCAGCATCTGTAAAGAGAAAGAATAGATTAACTTTTAGGGTACAGAACCTTTGTCAGAACTGGAAACTGAAAGATCAAACAACCTCTTAATAGAGCTGAATAAAACAGAGGGGATATAACAACAGTATCAAGAATGCTGACCATTGTCACAAAAAAATAGGGTAAATAACTAGCAAACTGCAGCAATCCACACCCACTATCTTCCTACATCTGCTAAACGTGTTCTCACCCTGAACCGTGATGAATCCCTTTGAAATGAACTGTATAAATAGATTCAAAAGAGGATTGGAAAACCGCAAATGTAACGCCCCTATTTAAGAAAGGGGGAGACAGAAAGCAGGAAACTATAGACCAGTTAGCCTAGCATCTGTCATTGGGAAAATGCTGGAGTCCATTATTAAGGAAGTAGTAGCAGGACACTTAGAAAATCATAATAGTCAAGCAGACTCAGCATGGTTTTATTAAAGTTAAATCATGTTTGACAAATTTGCTGGAGTTCTTTGAGGATGTAACGAGCAAGGTGGAAAAGGGGAACCAGTGGATGTGGTGTATTTGGATTTCCAGAAGGCATTCGATAAGGTGCCACACAAAAGGTTACTGCACAAGATAAGAGCTCACGGGTTGGGGGTAATATATTAGCATGGATCGAGGATTGGCTAACTAACAGAAAACAGAGTCGGGATAAATGGGTCATTTTCTGGTTGGCAAATGGTAACTAGTGGGGTGCTGGGGCCTCAATTATTTACAATCTATATTAATGACTTGGATGAAGGGACTAAGTATAATGTAGCCAAATTTGCTGATGGTACAAAGATAGGTGGGAAAGCAAGTTGTGAGGATGATGCAAAGAATCTGCAACGGGCAAAAATTTGGCAGATGGAGTATAATGTGGGAAAATGTGAGGTTATCCACTTTGGAAGGAAAAATAAAACAGAAAATTATTATTTAAATGGGGAGAGATTACAAAATACTGCGGTTCAGAGGGATCTTGGGGGTCCTTGTACATGAAACACAAAAGGTTAGCCTTCAGGTACAGCAAGTCATTAGGAAGGCAAATGGAATGTTGGCCTTTATTGCAAGGGGGATAGAGTATTAAAGTAGGTAAGTCCTGCTACAACTGTACAGGGTATTGGTGAGACCACACCTAGAGTACTGCGTACAGTTTTGGTCTCCTTATTTAAGGAGGGATATACTTGCATTGGAGACAGTTCAGAGAAGGTTCACGAGGTTGATTCCATTTAAGGAGATATTTCACAACTCCCAGGAAAAATATATTCCAGTGAGGAGGAAAGGGTGTAAGAGAAAAGATAGCCATCCTTGGATAACTAAAGAAATAAAGGATGGTATCCAATTTAAAAACAAGGGCATACAAAGTGGCCAAAACTAGTGAGAGGACAGAAGACTGGGAAGCTTTTAAAAGCCAGCAAAGAATGACTAAAAAAATATGATTAGAAAAGGGAAGATAGACTATGGGCCCAAGTTTCAGGTGGAGTTGCTCCTATTTTTTCCGAGCAACTAGTTTAGTTTGGAGTATCTTAGAAATCGCAATTCTCGGCATTTAGTTTGCTCCAGTTCTAGTGAGTTAGTTTACTTTCGTTTTAGTTCAGTGTTTTTTTTCCAAAAGGGGCGTTACCAGCCACTTAGGCTTGTTTTGCAAGTTTAGGCACCGAAAAGTTACTCCAAACTAACTTAGCGGAGTAAGTGTCGACTTTTGTACGCTCCGAAAAAAGCTTGCGTACATTTTAGAATTAGGCGCAGGTAGCCAGAGATTAAGGGGGGGAGGGAAGTTAGGGGATTTTCCAAAGCATTAAACACTTCACTTTTAAAAAATAAAGAACCATCATCAAAATAAATGATAAATAAATCAATAAATAAAAAGTTCCTACCTCACCTACCCGTTCGGGAGCCCGGCCAGGGCTAGGGGCTGCGTGCTGCAGGCTGGAAATCGGCACTCTGGCTGCGATGAGGGAGCCCATTTGACCAGTGACTTTCTCCTCCACTGTGAAACTCCTCCAATATTTCTTGCCTTGGGGAGATATCCAGTCAGCCTTACTTGCAGCGGGGAGCCCATTCGGCCAGGGCTCGGGTCAGCGTGCTTCGGGCCTCTCCCACACAGCCGGCAGCACACGCACACACACACACAATCTGGGGGCCAGGAGCTACTGCGCATGCGCGCAGACTCCACTGCACCCGCACACAGCTGTCGGCACTCTTTTTTTGGCCCAGGGCTGTAGCTCCGCCCCCCTGCTGTTGTGCTGCGTCGCGCTGACTGCTGAACAGGCCTGCTACACTCAGAGAATCGTGAGGTACGTTTTTGGCGTGCTTTTCATTCTACAAAATAGGCGGCCCACTCGGAGTTGCGCTGTTCTAGCGGTTATCGGAAACTTGGGCCCTATGAAAGTAAACTAGCACAAAATATAAAAACAGATAGCAAGAGTTTCTATAGGTATGTAAAAATGAAAAGAGTGGCTAAAATAAATGTTGGTCCCTTAGAGGATGAGACTAGGGAATTAGTAATGGGGAACATGGGGATGGCAGAAACTCTGAACAAATATTTTGTATCAGTCTTTACGGTAGAGGACACGAACAATATCGCAACAGTGGATAGTTAAGGGGCTATGGAGGGGGAGGAACTTAGCACAATCACAATCACCTAAGGAGGTGGTACTCCGCAAGATAATGGGACTAAAGACGGATAAATCCCCTCGACCTGATGGCTTGCATCCTAGGGTCTTAAGAGAAGTAACGGCAGGGATAGTGGATGCATTGGTTGTAATTTACCACAATTCCCTGGGTTCTGGGGAGGTCCCAGCAGATTGGAAAACTGCAAATGTAACACCCCTATTTAAAAAAAGGAGGCAGACAAAAAGCAGGAAACTATAGACCAGTTAGCCTAACATCTGTGGTTGGGAAAATGCTGGAGTCCATTATTAAAGAAGCAGTAGCAGGACATTTGAAAAAGCTAAATTCGGTCAGGCAGAGTCAGCATGAATTTATGAAGGGGAAGTCATGTTTCACAAATTTGCTGGAATTCTTTGAGGATGTAACAAACAGAATGGATAAAGGGGAACCAGTGGATGTGGTATATTTGGACTTCCAGAAGGCATTTGACAAGGTGCCACATAAAAGGTTACTGCACAAGATAAAAGTTCACGGGGTTGGGGGTAATATATTAGCATGGCTAGAGGATTGGCTAACAAACAGAAAACAGAGTGTCGGGATAAATTGTTCATTCTCTGGTTGGCCGCAGAGATCAGTGCTGGGACCCTAACGATTTACAATCTGTATTAATGACTTGGAAGAAGGGACTGAGTGTAACGTAGCCAAGTTTGCTGACGATACAAAGATGGGAGGAAAAGCAATGTGTGAGAAGGACACACAAAATCTTCAAAAGGACATAGACAGGCTAAGTGAGTGGGCAAAAATTTGGCAGATGGAGTATAATGTTGGAAAGTGCGAGGTCATGCACTTTGGCAGAAAAAAATCAAAGAGCAAGTTATAATTTAAATGGAGAAAAATTGCAAAGTGCTGCAGTACAGCGGGGCCTGAGGGTACTTGTGCATGAAACACAAAATGATAGTATGCAGATACAACAAGTGATCAGGAAGGCCAATGGAATCTTGGCCTTTTTGCAAAGGGGATGGAGTATAAAAGCAGGGAAGTCTTGCTACAGCTGTACAGGGTCTTGGTGAGGCCGCACCTGGAATACTGCATGCAATTTTGGTTTCCATATTGACGAAAGGATATACTTGCTTTGGAGGCAGTTCAGAGAAGGTTCACTAGGTTGATTCCGGAGATGCGGGGGGTGGAGGTTGACTTATGAGGAAAGGTTGAGTAGGTTGGGCCTCTACTCATTGGAATTCAGAAGAATGAGAGATGATCTTATCGAAACGTATAAGATTATGAGGGGGCTTGACATGTTTCCGCTGATGGGAGAGACTAGAATTAGAGGGCATGATCTTAGAATAAGGGGCCGCCCATTTAAAACAGATGAGGAGAAATTTTTTCTGAGGGTTGTAAATCTCTGGAATTTGCTGCCTCAGAGAGCTGGGACATTGAATAAATTTAAGACAGAAATAGACAGTTTCTTAAATGATATGGGGTTATGGGGAGTGGGCAGGGAGGTGGAGCTGAGTCCATGATCGGATCAGCCATGATCTTATTGAATGGCGGAGCAGGCTTGAGGGACCGTATGGCCTACTCCTGTTCCTATTATGTTCTTATGAAGGGGTTGTCTTATGAAGAAAGGTTGAGCAGGTTGGGCCTATATTCATTGGAGTTTAGAAGAATGAGCGGTGATCTTATTGAAATGTATAAGATTCTGAGGGGGCTTGACAGGTAGACAGAGGATGTTTCCCCTCGTGGGGGAATCTAGAACTAAGGGACATAGTTTCAGAATAACGGGTCACCCATTTAAAACAGAAATGAGAAGGAATTTCTTCTGAGGGTGGTAAATCTTTGGAATTCTCTACCCCAGAGAGCTGTGGAGGCTGGGTCTTTGGTGGAGATACAGATTTTTGAACGATAAGGGAGTCTAGGGTTATGGGGAATGGGCAGGGAAGTGGAGTTGAGCCCAAGATCAAATCGGCCAGGATATTGAATGGCGGAGCAGGCTCGAGGGGCCAGATGGCCTACTCCTTTCCTATTTCTTATGTTCTTAAAAGACAATTAGATGCGATTCTGGGGCGAGAAGGAACTGAAGGATATGCTAAGGCGGTTAAGTGGAGTTGAGATCTACCAAAAGAAGAGTGATTTTGTTAGGTCTACTGGCATTAAAAATAATTGTTCTCAGAATGTGGATGGCACTGGCAAGGCCACACATTTATTGCCCATCTCTCGTCTCCGAGTAACTGATGCTGTGCATTATTAAAACGTTGCAACCCTTGTGGTGTCAGTGTTCCCGCAAAAGGTGTTAAGTGGGGAATTCCAAGATACTGATGCAATGGCAATATGCATCCAAGTCACTATGGTGTGTAACTTGAAGGTGTTGGTGTTCCCACAACGTTGCTGCTCTTCTTGAGGTAGGGAGGGAGATGCTGTTCTAATACCATTATATAGGCTTAAAAAAAATCTGTGTTGAAATTCACTGTTTTAAAAAAAAAAAATGTACAGCGTACAAAAAAAATAAACCGCAGCACATTTTTGTTAAATTACTCTTCCATCTGTTTGCAGGGCTGTTGATAATCAGATCTATGTAGCAGGAGTATCGCCTGCACAAAATGAGAAAAATTCCTATGTGGCATGGGGTCACAGCACTATAGTAAACCCATGGTATGTATTTCACAAGATAATTACAGATGAGGAAAGCCACTTGGTCCATCTCAGCTTATCCATCCAATTGTTTGTGATTCCAGAGTTTTGCCCCCATTACTCCATCCAGAGATTCATTTCTAGTATTGATCACTGTATGAAAAAGAATTTCCTGACATTAGTCCTAAATTTGCCCTTTAATAACTTGTACCCTGTTCTTTTGTCCTCCTCTTGTAATTTAGTTTAAAGTAAGTTTCTGGATTTACCTTTTCCATACCATTGGCTATCTTGTATACTTCTATATAAGATCCTCTCAAGCCCTTCCATCAATGCTGAAAAGCCCAATTTCCTCCAATTATTCCTTATGGTTCAGGCCTCTAACAATAGGGAGCAATCTGTTCCATACACTGCCTCCAGCACTTGAATATCTCTTTTATGTCTTGGTGACCATAATTAGACACAATAATCAAAGTGTGGTCTGAGCAGACCACTATATGTTTTGAGCAGGACTTCCTCGGAATGTAGTTCAGCATTTTATGGAGCGTTAATTTGCAACACCAAAAGCTCTGATTGGGTCCCCTTGATCACAAGACCTGATTGCTGATTGCTGATTGGAGGATAAGACACACCCAGCAGTTTCTCTGGAATGTGTAACCGCCCTACCTACGTAATCAGTGACATTGCAAAGTATAAATTAAGCCATTGTGACTGCCGACTCCAGACAGCACAGAGCTCACTTGGAACAGATGGGGCTCACTC
This sequence comes from Pristiophorus japonicus, assembly GCF_044704955.1. Taxonomy (NCBI): domain Eukaryota; kingdom Metazoa; phylum Chordata; class Chondrichthyes; family Pristiophoridae; genus Pristiophorus; species Pristiophorus japonicus. The sequence continues at coordinate 89,477,669 of NC_091987.1, forward strand.
TCATGGGTTAAGATCTCCCACTTCCCAAACAAGATCCTGCCCCAGTTTGTGACTTCCTCCCCCACCGCCCAAGTTCCTGACCTACTCACCCCCAAGCCAAAATTCTTGACCTCCTCCCCACAAGTTCCTGTCCCTACCCCCCATGTTTCTGACATTCTCACCCCACCCAATTCCTACCCTTCTCCCTCCCACCTCGGGTTCCTGACCTCCTCCCTTTTCCCCCACCCAGGTTCCTGACCTCGCACTGACGAAGTTCCTCCCCCCACGGATTCATGACCCCCCCACCCGACATAGATGGGACATTGTGTGTAGGTCACTGATTGTTAACAGGTTTATTGGGTATGAAGTGAATAGTGACAGTGTTGTGACTTCCGGATTTCATCCAGTCTTACCATCTGGATCACATTCTTGCTCACAACTCCATCCCCCCCTTAGAACTGGATCACGTTCTTCCCCCATCCCCACTATGCTCTCCATACTCTTTTTTATTCTCCTCTCTCCTCCACCCCCCCCCCCCCACCCCACAGAGTTCCTGACCTCCTCTCTTCACCGCCCACACGATTTCCCCCCCTCTCTGTTCTCTCTCCTTTCTCTCCCCCTCCTCCCTTCTCCCCTCCCCCCCCCCCCCCCCCTGTCCTCGAAGTCTCATGGCTTCAGGTCAAGCCTGGGTGAAGAAACCTCCTGCTGATTACCACCCACCACCCTCCCTCAGCTGATAAATCAGTATTGCTCCCTGTTGAACACTACTTGGAAGAAGCACTGAAGGTAGCAAGGGCACAGAATGTACTCTGGGTGGGGGACTTCAATATCCATCACTAAGAGTGGTTCGGTAGCACCACTACTGACCGAGCTCTGAAGGACATAGCTGCCAGACTGGGCCTGCTACAGGTGGTGAGAGAGCCTACTTGATCTCATGCTCACCAATCTACCTGTCGCAAGAGCATCTGTCCATGACCGCATTGGTAGCAGTGATACTGCAGTCAGTGTAGAGATGAAGTCCTGTCTTCACACTGAAGACCCCGTTTATTGTGTTGTGTGGCACCACCATCGATCTAGCAGCTCCAAACTGGAATCCATGAGGTGCTGTGGGCCATCAGGTTCAGTAAATTGAATTCCACCACAATCTATAACCTCATGGCCTGGCATATCCCACACTCTACCATTACCATCAAGCCAAGCGACCAGCCCTGGTTCAATGAGAAGTGCAATAGAGCATGTCAGGAGCAGCACCAGGTGTACCAAAGAAATTAGGTACCAACCTGGGGAAACTGCAACACAGGACTACATGCATGCTAAGCAGCAGAAGCAGGATGCTATAGACAGCTAATCAATCCCACAATCAACTGATCAGATCAAAGCTCTGTAGCCCTGCCACATCCAGTCGTGAATGGTGGTGGCCACCAAATGGGAGGAGCAGGCTCCATGAATATCCCCATCCTCAATGATGGGGGAGCCCAGCACGCAAGTGCAAAAGACCAGTCTGAATCGTTTGAAACCATCTTCAGCCAGAAGAGCCAAGTAGATGATATCGGCCTCCTCCTGAGGTCCGCACTGTTATGTATTTAACCCCTTATAACCTGCATCACACCTGACCACCAGAGGGCCTACCTGTTGGAGTCCCAAGGGATCCCAGCATCCCTTAGGAGCACGGTATATAAGCAGGCCACCCACGAGGTACCTGCACTCTCGAACCTTAATAAAGGAGCTAAGGTCACACTTGTTCATTACACACAGTACTCAGTCTGACCATTTATTATGAGTATCAATTGGTGACGAGGTAATGACCAACTGCACGAAAATGCAAAGAACAGTCAGCATCCTGGAGAAGTTCTCAGAGGGGAATGATTGGGAGGCCTTCGTGGAGTGACTCGACCAATATGTCGTGGCCAACGACCTGGAAGGGGACAAGAATGCGACCAAACGAAGGGCGATCCTCCTAACTGTCTGTGGGGCAACGACCTATGGCCTCATGAAGAATCTCCTGGCCCCGGCAAAACCAACAGAGAAATCCTACGAAGAAATGTGCACGCTGGTCCGGGAGCACCTAAATCCAAAGAAAAGCGTTTTGATGGCGAGATATCGATTCTACACGTGGCAACGATCGGAGGGCCAGGAAGTGGCGAGCTACGTCGCCGAACTAAGCCGCCTTTGCAGGACATTGTGAGTTTGAGGGATTCCTAGAACAAATGCTCAGAGACTTTTTTGTATTGGACATCGGACATGAGACAATCCTTCGCAAACTGTTGACTGTAGAAACTTCGAATCTGAGTAAAGCCATAACGATAACCCAGGCATTTATGTCCACCAGCGACAACACCAAGCAGATTTTGCAGAGCAAAGACGTTTTGGCCAGTACTGTGCATAAAGTAACGTCGGTTTTGAGCAGAAATGTACAGGGCAGAATGTAAACGCCGGCTGCTGTGGCCCGACCTCAATTGACCCAGAGTCCGTCGTCATCTGTTAATACGAGACAGTTAACATCCTGTTGGCGCTGCAGAGGTGATCGGCCCCATCAATGCCGCTTTAAGCACTATGTGTGCAATGGCTGCAGAACAATGGGGCATCTCCAATGAATGTGCAGGCGAGCTGCAAACCCTGAAAACCACCACGTTGCAGAGGAAGATCGATCCACAGGGGATCAGACGGAATTGGAAACCTGTACGGAGGAGGTTCACGACGAAATGCCCACCAATAATGTTGAAAGTTGAACTGAACGGTATTCCAGTGTCTGTGGAGCTGGACACAGGGGTAAGTCAGTCCATAATGAGTAAAAAAACGGCCTTCGACAGGCTATGGGGAAAGAAGGCACACCAAACTAAGGACTGACACTAAGGAACTAACCCCTGTAATTGGCAGTGCTGAAGTCAAAGTCTTCTATGATGGAGCAGTACACGAACTCCCACTGTGGATTGTGCCAGGGGATGGCCCCACATGGTTTGGCAGAAGCTGGCTGGGGAAAATCTGCTGGAACTGGGACGACATCCAAGCGCTTTCGTCCGTCGACGACACCACATGTATCAAGATTCTAAGCAAGTTCCCTTCGTTATTCGAGCCAGGCATTAGAAGATTCTCGGTGCAGATCCATTTGGTTCCCGGTACGCGACTCATCCACCACAAGGCTCGGGTGGTACCGTACATGATGCGTGAAAAAGTGGAAATCGAGCTGGACAGGCTGCAATGCAAAGGCATCATCGCGGCGGTGGAATTCAATAACTGGGCCAGTCAGATTGTTCCGGTACTCAAGGAGGACGGTACAGTTAGAATTTGCGGGGGCTAGAAAGTAACGATTAACCATTTTTCGCTGCAGGACCAGTACCCGCTACCCAAGGCAGACGACCTATTCGCGACCCTGGCTGGAGGGAAGACGTTCACCAAGCTGGACCTGACCTCGGCCTACATGACGTAGGAGTTGGAGTCGTCTTCGAAAGGCCTCATCTGCATCAACATGCACAAAGGTCTGTTTACAACCAGTGCCCGTTTGGGATTCGGTTGGCTGCAGCGATCTTCCAGCAGAAAATGGAGAACCTGCTAAAGTCGGTTCCTTGCACAGTGGTCTTCCAGGACGACACATTGGTTACAGGTCGGGACACCATGGAGCATTTGAAGAACCTGGAGGAGGTTCTTAGTCGGTTGGATTGCGTGGGGCTCAGGTTGAAACGCTTGAAGTGTGGTTTCCTGGCACAGGACGTCGAATTCTTAGGAAGGTGGCATCAGACCCACCGACGCCAAGACGGAGGCCATCAAGAACGCACCGCGACTACAGAACGTGACGGAGCTGTGGTCGTTCCTGGGACTCCTTAGCTACTTCGGTAATTTCCTACCTGGGTTAAGCACCCTGCTAGAACCCCTAATGCGTTACTGCGCAAGGGAGACGACTGGGTATGGGGTAATTAACAAGAGGCTGCCTTTAAGAAAGCCAGGAACTTATTGTGTTCTAACAAACTGCTTGCTCTGTATAACCCATGTAAACGATTGATGTTAGCTTGCGATGCGTCGTCATACGGGGTCGGGTGTGTGTTACAACAGGCTAATGAATCGGGAATTTTGCAACCAGTTGCATATGCATCCAGGAGTTTGTCCAAGGCTGAAAGGGCCTACAGCATGATTGAAAAAGAGGCTCTGGCATGTGTTTACGGGGTTAAAAAAAATGCACCAGTACTTATTTGGCCTCGGGTTCGAGCTTGAAACTGACCACAAGCCGCTCATATCGCTTTTCTCGGAGAGCATAGGGATTAATACCAATGCCTCTGCCCACATCCAAAGATGGGCGCTCATGCTGTCTGCATACAACTATGTAATCTGCTACAGACTGGGCACAGAGAACTGCGCAGATGCTCTCCGTCGGCTACCATTGCCCACCACCGGGGTGGAAATGGCACAGCCAGCGGACTTGCTCATGGTCATGGAGGCATTTGAGAACGAGAAATCCCCCATTACGGCCCGCCAGATCAGGACTTGGACCAGCCAGGATCCTTTACTGTCCTTGGTTTAAAAAAAAACTGTCCTCCATGGGAGCTGGTCCAGTGTCCCAGTGAAGATGCAGGAAGCGATTAAACCGTTCCACAGACGCAAAGATGAGCTGTCCCTGCAGGCGTTCTGTCTTTTGTGGGGCAATCACGTAGTCTTGCCCCAGCAAGGCAGAGACACATTCATTTGCGGACTGCACAACACCCACCCAGGCATCGTAATGCTGAAAGCCATAGCCAGATCCCACGTGTGGTGGCCTGGCATCGACTCAGATTTCGAGTCATATGTGCACCAATGCAACACTTACTCTCAGTTGAGCAATGCACCCAGAGAGGCATCGCTAAGTTTGTGGTCCTGGCCATCCAAATCGTGGTCGAGGATCCATGTAGACTATGCGGGCCCATTCCCAGGCAAAATGTTTTTGGTTGTCGTGGACGCTTACTCAAAGTGGATTGAATGCAATAATGTCTGTAAGCACATCCACGGCCATCATTGAAAGTCTACGAGCCATGTTTGCCACGCACAGCTTGCCTGATGTCCTATTCAGCGACAATGGGCCGTGCTTCACCAGTGCTGAATTCAAAGAAATCATGACCCGCAACGGGATCAAACATGTCACATCTGCCCCGTTCAAGACCGCATCCAATGGCCAGGCAGAACGGGCAGTTCAGACCATCAAGCAAAGCTTGAAACGTGTGTCGGAAGGCTCCTTGCAGACCCGGTTGTCCTGAGTACTGCTCCGCTACCGCACCAGACCCCACTCACTCACTGGGATTCCCCCAGCTGAGCTGCTCATGAAAAGGGCGCTTAAAACAAGGCTCTCTCTGGTCCACCCCGATTTACATGATCACATGGAGGACAAGCGGCATCAACAAAGTGTGTACTATGACTGCGCAAATTTGTCATGCGATATTGAGATCAATGATCCTGTGTTTGTGCTCAATTATGGACATGGTCCCAAATGGCTCACTGGCACGGTCACAGCCAAAGAGGCGAGTAGAGTATTTCAGGTCAAATTGACCAATGGACAAACGCACAGAAAACACTTGGACCAAATCAAATTGCGGTTCACTAACAGCAACGAACAACCTGAAGAGGACACCACTAACTTTGACCTTCCAACACACACACACAAGTGGCAACTGACATCACAATTGACCACAAAACTGAACTCATCATCCCTAACAGCCCAGCAAGCCTGGCTGCCCAACAGCCCAATGAAGAACCCACCCACACCAGCATTCATACTGAGATGATCGACAAGGGAGCGCAAAGCCCCAGATCGTCTCACCTTGTAAATAAGTGTACTGTTGACTTCACAGGGGAGTGATGTTATGTATTTAACCCCTTGTAACCAGCATTACACCTGACCAACAGAGGGCCTACCTGTTGGAGTTCCAAGGGATCCCAGCATCCCTTGGGAGCACAGTATATAATCAGGCCACCCACGAGGTACCTGCACTCTGGAACCCTAATAAAGGAGTTAAGGTCACACTTGCTCATTCCACACAGTACTCTGACCATTTATTATGAGTAGCACCCACCGTCACAGAAGACAGTCAGTTTCCCCTGTCCTGGAGTGTCTAGAACTAGGGGGCACAGGCTTAGGATAAGGGGTAGGCCATTTAACAGAGATGAGGAGGAATTTCTTCATTGAGGGTTGTGAATCTTTGGAATTCTCTGCCCCAATGTGCTGTGAATGCTGAGTCTTTGAAGATATTTAAGGCTGAGATAGATAGATTTTTGGAGTCTAGAGAAATCAAGGTATATAGAGATCGGATAGGAAAGTAGAGTTGAAATCGATAATCAGCCATAATCTTAGTGAATGGCACAGCAGACTCGAGGGACCGTATGACCTACCCCTGTTCCTATTTCTTATGTTCTTGCATTCTTCAGCCAATTTGATTCACTCCACGTGATATCAGGAAGCGGTTGAGTGCACTGGATCTAGCAAAGGCTATGGGCCCCGACAACATCGTGGCTATTGTGCTGAAGACGTGCTTCAGAACTAGCCACGCCTCTAGCCAAGCTGTTCCAGTACAGCAACAACACTGGTATCTACCCGACAATGTGGAAAACTGCCCAGGTATGTCCTGTCCACAAAAGGCAGGACAAATCCAATTACTGCCCTATCAATCTACTCACCAATAACCTCCTCACCGATGCTCAGTTTGGATACCACCGGGACCACTCGGCTCCAGACCTCATTACAACCTTGGTCCAAACATGGACAAAAGAGCTGAATCCCAGCTGAGGTGAGTGTGACTGTCCTTGATATCAAGGCATCATTTGACTGAGGGTGGCATCAAGGAGCCCTAGTAAAATTGAAGTCAAGGGAATCAGGGGGAAAACTCCACTGGCTGGAGTCATATCTAGCATAAAGGAAGATGGTTGTGGTTGTTGGAGGTCAAACATTCCAGCCCCAGGGCATCGTTGCAGGAATTCCTCAGGGCAGTGTCCTAGGCCCAACCATCTTCAGCTGCTTCATCAATGACCTTCCCTTCATCATAAGGGCAGGAGTGGGGAGGTTTTCTGATGATGACACAGTGTTCAGTGTGATTCGCAACTTCTCAGAAACTGAAACAGTCGATGCCCACATGTAGCAAAACCTGGATGAAATTCAGGCTTGGGCTGATAAGTGGCAAGTAACATTTGTGCCACACAAGTGTCAGGCAATGACCATCTCCAACAAGCAAGAGTCAAACCACCTGCCCTTGATATTCAACGGCATAACCAGTGCCGAATCCCCCACCATTAACATCCTGGGGCTCAACATTGACCAGAAACTTAACTGGACCAGCCACATAAATACTGTGGCATCAAGAGGGGGTCAGAGGCTGGGTCTTCTGTGGCAAGTGTCTCACCTCCTGACTCCCCCAAATCCATTCCACCATCTACTAGGCACAAGTCAAGAGTGTGATGGAATACTCTCCACTTGCCTGGATGAGTGCAGCTTCAACAACACTCAAGATGCTCAACACCATTCAGGTCAAAGCAGCCCACTTGATTGGCAGCCCATCCACCACCTTCAACATTCACTCCCTCCACCACCAGTGCACCGTGGCTGCAATGAATAGCATCTACAAGGTGCATGGCAGCACCTCCCAAACCTGTAACCTCTACCACATAGAAGGAAGGGCAGCAGGCGCATGGGAACACCACTTGCAAGTTCCCCTACAAGTTACACACCATCCTGATTTGGAAAACTATCGGTGGCTTGGTCAAAATTCTGGAACTTCCTCCTGAACAACACTGTGGGAATACCTTCACAAGGACTGCAACGATTCAAGAAGGCAGTTCACCATCACCTGCTCAGGATGGGCAATAAATGTTGGCCTAGCCAGTGATGCCCACATCCCGGAATGAATAAAAGTAAAATGATCGTTCTTACCCCCCTCCCCACCCACCCTCTCATCTCTCAATCTGCCATCCTCCCCCTTTCTCCAATCTCACCCTGCACCCCTCGCTACGATCTCTTCCCCGCACCCCATCTTCCTCCTCCCTTTTCGATACAATCTGCTCATCAGGCCTTTTCCCGTGGAGCTGAACAAAATGTGGTCCACGCTGCACTGAGCCGCACCTGTCGGGTACTGCGCACGCGTGGCCAGTCATCGGTGACCACGCGCATGCGGAGAAGGGGATCGAGCAAGCATGTGCAAATGGGGGCAGAACCGACCGCGCACGTGCGCAGAAGGGTACAAAAATGTTTGCGCTGATAATCACTGCAGCATTTTATTGGGTGTGTTGATTTCTGCTTCGCATTAGTTGGATACATTCAGCTTTGAATCTACCAAGACTCCCAAGTCTCTTTCAATTTCATCCTTGGCAGTTTTAACACCATTCATGGAGTACATGTGTCACCCACTTTTCCTTCTACTGTCTGTCTTTCACTTTTCCCAAGATTTAGCCTGTATTCCCATAGCTTTAAGCTTTTGTTTCATTTGATACTGAAAATGCCCCTGTAGCTCACCATCTGGAGATGCAAGGAAGCACCCAGCTGTGACTTCCCCCCCCCCCCCCTTTTTCCCCTTCCCCTACCCCTCCTTACCTCCACCACAACCTTAGATCATCATGGCTCAGATTGTGAACTGGAGAGCACAAGACCATTTCATAGAAACATAGAAAATAGGTGCAGGAGTAGGCCATTCGGCCCTTCGAGCCTGCACCACCATTCAATGAGTTCATGGCTGAACATGCAACTTCAGTAACCCATTTCTGCTTTCTTTCTAACAATGTTGATTAAAATTACAAAAGGAATCCAAATGCAATGAGTATTTCTACATTTTTTCTCGCAGCATATATGGAAGTTCATGCGATTTAAAAAAAAATTGTTCCCTTTCAAATTAATATTTTTTTAAAAACAATTTTGCTTACTGAACTCTTGTATAATCAGATATTCTTTTATATGCATCTGCTTGTCTTTCCAGGGGTGAAATTGTAACTAAAGCTGGTACTGATGAAACTATTATATATGGAGATATAGGTGAGATTCTTGAGCCTTGTGACAACTGTTGAAAAACTTACCTAATTTCTGATTAACATTTAAGTATGACAATTCTTTCCTCCTTTGTTGCTTTTCTTACCCAATTCTTCAACCTACATAGGTAGGTATGATGTTCAGATTGTCAGTACTTTTCCGGTGTTGAATGTGGAAAAATGATCCAGTTTGATCCTCCTTTTCATTCTCTTGCTTGCTCACTCTCTTCATTGCGTCTGCTGGCAGTCACCCCAGTGGTCTGGCTGAGATGACATTTTCCTGTCTCGTAAATTGTCTCATCATTTTCTTTATTCATACTTGTTAGAGATAATTAAAGCAACTTTCTGAATGTATTTCTAACTGCACGCCAGATGGAACAAATGTTTTTTGGACCAAAATATATATTTGCAATATTTTATAACTACTTTGGATTGATTAGAAATGCCATTTCAGCAAATCTGAAATCCCTTAACTTCCAGAGAGCCCCCTGGAATGTACCCTGCCAAGCTAAAACAAATCATTTCACTGGGAACTGGATTTGATCATTTAAAATTATTTTAATATTGAACTTTCACAAGTACATACATTTTTTTGAATTAACTACCTGTTTCGATGTTGCAATATTGGCAAGATAAAAGTGGGTTAACACTTTGCTTCAGATGTTAATCTGTTCTAGAAACCAGTAAGAGCAGTCAAAAAACAAACTCCTATATACAAGAAAACCAGATGTTTAAAAATGTCCTATTTAGGAAGACATTACAATATTAGTTTCCCCAAAAAAAGACAACATTGAAATTGTGTGTATTCCATTTTCCCCTGAACAGATTTGAAATATCTTTCGGACGTTCGTCAACAGATACCAGTTCTCAAGCAGAAGCGGCATGATCTCTACAGTGTGCAGTCTATGAAAGATTGAGCATCCCAGGCCCTCCGATTGGTCAGGTCCTTCACTCAGAAGCAGCACATGGAAATACAAATCTTCCAATTACCTCAACGATTTGTTTCTAGACCTCAAACCCACCTAGGTTTAAGACTACATGCGTAACACATCATGCAATTTTTCTATATATGAAGTTATGGATGATTAGGAATGAGTTGTAATATCGGCTTCAGTTTTAAATGACATAAGCCACTCAACAGTTTAAGATTTCATATGAACTCCGAGTTTAAATTACAGCTTGATACTCTCATCTATTCTTTTAATAACATTAAAATTTATACTAATGCAGTTAAATTGTATGTTGATATTACATTAAAGGCTACGTCAACACTTCAAAAGTACTTCATTGGCCGTAAAGTACTTTGGGACATCTTGAGGTCATAAAAGGTGCTATATCAATGCAATTAAAAAAAAAAGTTATAATCACAGTTGAGTCTTATCCTGTCCTTGCCTCTTGTCTAGACATGCACACTTTCCAGCAGAGATAATATATTACGTGGGGGTAATATATTAGCACGGATAGAGGATTGGCTAACGAACAGAAAACAGAGAGTCGGGATAAATGGTTCATTCTCTGGTTGGCAACCAGTAACTAGTGGGGTGCCGCAGGGATCAGTGCTTGGGACCCTAACTATTTACAATCTATATTAACGACTTGGAAGAAGGGACTGAGTGTAACAAAGCCAAGTTTGCTGACGATACAAAGATGGGAGGAAGTGCAATGTGTGAGGAGGACACAAAAAATCTGCAAAAGGATATAGACAGGCTAAGTGAGTGGGCAAAAATTTGGCAGATGGAGTATAATGTTGTAAAGTGTGAGGTCATGCACTTTGGCAGAACAAAATCAAAGAGCAAGTTATTATTTAAATGGAGAAAGATTGCAAAGTGCTGCAGTACAGTGGGACCTGGGGGTATTTGTGCATGAAACACAAAAGGATAGTATGCAGGTACAGCAAGTGATCAGGAAGGCCAATGGAATCTTGGCCTTTATTGCAAAGGCGATGGAGTATAAAAGTAGGAAGTCTTGCCACAGTTATACATGGTATTGGTGAGGCCACACCTGGAATACTGCATGCAGTTTTGGTTTTCATACTTCCTTTGGAGGCAGTTCAGAGAAGATTCACTAGGTTGATTCTGGTAGAACTGGAGGGCATGATCATAGAATAAGGGACCGCCCATTTCAAACAGATGAGGAGAAATTTCTTCTGAGGCTTGTAAATCTGTGGAATTCGCTGCCTCAGAGAGCTGTGGAAGCTGGGACATTGAATAAATTTAAGACAGAAATATTTAGTTTCTTAAACGATAAGGGGTTATGGCGAGCGGGCGGGGAAGTGGAGCTGAGTCCATTATGAGATCAGCTAGGATCTTAATGAATGACGGAGCAGGCTTGAGGGGCCGTATGGCCTACTCCTGTTCCTATTTCTTATGTTCTTATTTGCTGGGACGGTACATTTTTCAGGAGGAGAGGGTTCACTTAAATAAGTTGAGAGTTTGTAAGGGGTTTTCACAGGGTTGTGTTGTGCCTTGGGTGTCTCTCTCTGGGCTTCTGCCCTCACAGCTTATGCCTGGCCTGTGAGGTACCCTGAGTGCTGCAAGAGCACCCCTGGAGAGACTGTGTCCACAGCTTATGAAGGGGGTTTTGAGACTCGTGCGTCCCCACAGCTTATGCCTAGCCTGTGAGGCACCTGTGAGTGTCAAACACTCCTAACCCCTTCTTCCCTAGCCTGTGACACACAGTTGAGCGTTTTCGAGGCGCTCCTAGCTTCCCTTACACGGTTCTGACATAAGACTCACGATCAGGAGATGTAATACAATAGAACTGAGACAAGGTGATTCCAAGAGGAACTTTAGGCTTCCAATTTATTTGACAAGGTGTAACTCAACAAACAGCAATACACCAACAAAACAATCCCCCTAAATCCCACTAAAACGGACCCAACGAAAATCTTTACACCAGTTTAGCAGTACAATGCCCAACCTCCACCTTTCCTGGCCTAACTGAGTTGGGAGTTCTGGGGACCAGAGGTTATACTCACTACTGTGCCTTCCGCAGTCTGGTGGTTTGTTTCTTCTATCTTCGGTGTCTTCGGACACTGGTTTTCCTTCAGTGTCAAGAGGCTTGTGGTTGTGGTTGTTGAATTAAGAGGGCAGGGAAAATCATCACTTCTTTTTTCCACTACATCAGAAACCCCTTTTTTATAGCCAGATTATCCAGTCCGCCTCTCCTGCTGAAGTCGATTCTTCTCATTGGTGGACTTTTGATTTTGAAAAATGCAGCAGTTTGAGGTTTTTAGCTTTTTTTCCTACTCAAGGTTTGAGTGGGTGTTGATTGCATTGGCCTCCTGTAGCCATTGTGCTAGTCTGGCCTGAGCCAGATATTTCTATGCCTGATGAAAAAGGTGTTGGAATATGTATGTGGCATTGTTTAAATGCTAATGTTTTCAAGGGGCAAGTTTCGAGGGTATACAGTTCCCAGACAATTTGATTAGTTCCAATGTCCAAACTGGCCCTTTTGATATTGACCCCACCCCTTTTCTTGCAGACCTTTTAAAAAATCCCAAATTCGATTAAAGTTCGTAGTTTCTTCCATGTGCACTTTAGGATTTCAAACTTTCTGGTAGATAGTTCCAAATTAAATTCCCTTTCCTATGAGTCCAAACACTGGGGGGGGGTCTCCATTTGTGTCCCAAAGTTTTCTTTCCATCGGTTTCAATTCACAGCACAGACTGATCCCACAGCCCTTTTCCTTCTGGGTAAAATGAGGGGAGTTTTGTCCTGCCCTACATAATCCCCCATCTGACACAGTCAGACACCACTCGAGTGTGTCAAAGTTCAAGGTGGTGAGAAAACCCTAGGTCTCCCAAATTGCCCAACTTTCCCCAGTTTAACTCTAAACTGATCCCGTCGATATATATCGTAATTCCTTTTAACGCGGTACAAAACACAGAAATCCAACAGGTTACAATACACGACAGCAACATACATATATGTACTTAAGGTTACAGCAGTAATTGTACATTGAGTCTCATTTCGGTCTCAAACGTAATACAAAAAAAACCTGCCCTGCAAACTCCCCAGGGGCCATGTATGAAAACGCAGTCATCCCTGGAAATAACAAAACCGCCTAAGTGTCGCGGTCAAGCTTTGTTTACACACCTTGAGTGTTTAGCAACGGCTCTCCTGGCTGTGTAGTAGCCTGAGGAACTGCGTTTTTCTTTTTCTCCTGAGCTTACAGCTTGTAACTAGCAGATAAGCTACAATCAGGAGTTGGCCGATTACTAAGGCATGCGATCCCACCCGGATCCATGCAGGTATGTCTGCCCGTATTCCCAAATCCCACCATGCTGGGGGTTTAATCTGGGCAATCTCCCCTGCTAGAATTTCAGTTTTCTGCTCCATGGTGTAAAAATGTTTTTGAGACAAATCCACTGCCTGGAGGTGGGCTGTAAGTTTCTCAGGTAGTGGGGCAATGGGATAGCCAAACTGGGCGACATTGTTGTAGATGGCTGAGGTTGTTTTGTACCGTGAGGTGAATCGTGGAAGGTTCAGGGATGGGTGTGATTCTGGTGTGTGCCACTTGAACCTCTGCTCTGGGTTTAAAGCAAAAGCTGCTGTACGGAATTGGACACCACCTTCCCGGTCCGTGTTCATACAGTTGGGCACTTGTGGTGACACAATGTCCCACCGCCTACATATGCTACCTATGAAGGCATATGGTTAGGGGCCATTACCTCCATTGTGCAATTGATAGGCTCTGCCCCAGCAGTGCTGAACCCACATTGTGGCCTTGCAAAAGCGTTCAAGTGCTGGGGGCACAGGATTACCTGTGCTCCCCTGCTCCGACAACCCGAGAGGTCTGTACCTGTCACAGTGTGCTCCCACATTGTGACATAAGGTGGGACCTCTTGGAATCGAACATGCACCCCTCCACGAATGACTCCCACATTCTCCACTCGGTACAAGGGTGCTGGTCGTGGGGACGCCCCCATCACGGGCATCCTGACCACCACACCCATGATGGTATGATTTGACTTTCCACCGTCCACCGGTACCGGGTAGGCTTCCGATGCTACACGAAGTTGGCAAGGACTCAAAACATTATCGTAAGGGTGCAGTGCTGCTAAGTGCTGGTTGCTGATCCAGGAGGAGACCTGTCCCGGTCTCAGATCCTCGAGGTTACTCCGTCCCTCTCCCAGCAACCAGGCCCCATAGAGCACGCACACCTCATTTTGGCCGGCTTGATCGGAGGCGTTTCTATCCTCCCGAATCAAGGCGTTTACAGCCCTGGCATGCGCCTCCAATTGAGAGATAATCTCCTTTAAGTGAACTGTCATTGCCACCTCTTCGTGGAGCGCGGATCCCACTACGGTATTCTCGTCCCCCAGGACTTTGCGCAGCAGATTCTTTAACCCATTTATCTGGAGGGCCAGCTGCATGTTATCCAAACTGTTTATGGCGGACGCCCCGGTGTTAAACCCCGTAAGAATGTCATTTAAAGTGCCATGCTTCTGCCTGCCCGGTTCGGCCCTATCCCACTGTTTATACAAGTCTGTCACTTTGACATCCCCGAAGTCCAGTTCATAGAACTTCCGGAATATCTCCCGCAGCAGAGCCTGGTATAACAGCTCGGTTTCCCGGGGACACCACATAGGTAGGCGGACTTCTGTCAGATTTAGCACCACTGATGCCACCGCGTAGTGTACCCCCTGATAAAATAGTTTCTCGGTAGGGACCAACACTAAACCATTCCCCGTCCCCCTGGTTGTTGTCGGGCACTCGTGTGGGACGGTGGGCTTGGCCATGGGTGGGGGTTTTCTTTCCCGAACTACAAGTTCGGTGGCATTTACTGGTACCCGGGGATTGGGGGTCACACACGCCTCCCTGCTGCGATCCCATACCACCCCATCCCCGACATCCTGCCACCACCTATAGAAAGCAATGGAGACCCCCTCTGAACACACACGAGTGGATCCCCACATACACAAATAAATTCCTTGGTCTTACGCCCACCATTTCTCCCAGCACACCGTGACCCCGCCAGATGACCCCATGATGGTTCGGTAGGTATCATTATCCAGACGTTCCCAGTCCGAGTGTCGGTCTCCCACGTCCCTCTTGAGCTTTCTAAGCCACCACCACCCGTCCCAGAGGTATGTCCCCTTGGCAAGTTAGGCATACCTTCCTGCCTTCTGTCACTCTCACTCTGGAAGTGGCCACAGTGATCTCCGGGCAGGGGACGGAGGCCTCTCCGTAGGTAAAGTCCTTATGGTTGGAGTACTTGGTGGAGTTCGATCCCAACCACCCAGGCCATTTCCCCTTGTGGGAGTAGGTGACCCGGCCATCCGCCACCGGAGTCCCTTCTCCTGTGGTCACTGTCGGCGCTCTGCCCCCGGAGCATCCGAAAACCAGGGAGTCCTCGGTGTCCCCTCGGTGCCCGGTGCAGATCCTTAGCGATACCAGCATCACTAACGTCCAGTAGGGAGGTGTGGACATCTGAAAGGCAAGAAGAACATGGCCTTGCCTTGAGAGACCTCTCCAGGCTCGGCCCACTTAACATGTTCCAAACACAAAAATGCTGTACCCAACCGTCACTGCCTTACCTAAACACATATACACACAACACAAAGTAACAAAACAGGAAGGGAAAATATACACACCGCCACCCATCCCCGGGTGGCCAGGCTATATCCTGTCACTGTACAGGCGTCGTCGACCACTTGGCTGACCGTACCCTGGGGACCAGGATGTCCTCCGCTGAGGGGCTCGTATGGTCCCCCTTAATGAGTCTTGTGCTGCCCTCCAAGGCCCTCCCGAGCCCCGGATAATCGGTGGGAGACCCTTGCTAGTGCAACAGAGCACCCTCCCTGTTGTCTTTCGCCGTATTAGTCTGGGGCGGGAGGCTAAGTAAACAGGGGACCACGGCGCCCTGGGCTGTGGCACTCTGTGACTCCTCCTTACTGTCAGTGCAGAGTCCCACGTTATGGGCTGCAATGCCATCTCCTCCACCTCTTGGGCTAGCCCCAGCTGATCCACCATGGGAGGTTCAGCTTCCCCTTGAACCTTGCTAATGGTAGAGCCTTTCTCCCTACTTCTGTTAGTGGGCTGGGAACCTCTACCCAGTGGTGGGATAGCCTTACAGGAGCAGTGAACCAGCCCCGGCTGTAGAGCTTCGGGGCCCGCTGCCTCCTCCGGAGCCTCCAAATCCACTGGGGCCTGTTCCTCCCCCAGTGCCTGATTCCCTTCCCTTGCTCGTCCCCTCTGTTTTTTACCTCTTTTGGGGTCAAAACAATTTACACTGATTAATGTGATCACTTCACCCGGCGAGGCAGTCGAACCGCATAGACCATAGGGCTAGCCTTGTCGACTATGCTGTATGGTCCCCTATATAATGCTTCAAAAACCCCGACCCGAGCATAGTTCCTCACCATGACCTGGTCCCCTATCTCCCATTCGTGGTGTTTGCTGGGTTCTAGCAGCAATCGGTTACTCTGTTGCTGTCTGCCCATGTTACTAGCAGCCTGCCAGTGAATCTGTTTGAGGTGTTCAAACAGGTTCCTGACAAACCGGTCCCGGTTCACCTCTTGGAGCTGCCCTTCGGTGAGAACCGGCGCCAACACATGCACTGGGGTTCTCATGATCCGGCCCGTCATCAGCTCATGGGGTGAGTACCCTGTGCTCTTTGACTGACTGGCCCGGATTCCCATGAGGACCAACGGTAAGACCTCCACCCACTTGTTCGGTGAGTCTCCCGTCTCCTTGCGCAGCCTTTCCTTTAGGGTCCGGTTCAGGCGTTCTACGGGGCCTGAGGACTGAGGGTTGTAGGCGACATGCCATTTGGCTCTTATCCCCAGCACCTTTAGGGTGGCCTGCATCACCTGGCCGGTGAAGTGGCTTCCCCGGTCGGACTCCACGATTTGAGGTAGACCCCACCGAGAGAACACCTCCCTCACCAGGATTTTTGCAGTCCCCAGCACGGTAGCTGTTCGGCAAGGGAAGGCTTCCACCCACTTGGAAAACACATCCACCAGGACGAGGCAGTATTTATAACCTCCCTGGGCGGCCGGTAGGGGTCCGATGCAGTCGATCTGGATCGACTGCCATGGTCCCTCTACCCGCCTGATGTGTCCCATAGACGCCTTCCTTTTCTGAGGGTCTGGGTTGTTTGCAGCGCAAACCAGACAGCCCGCACAGAAGTTGCGGACGTCTTCCTGGAGGTCTGGCCACTACCCTGCCTTTTCTACCCGTTGCCAGGTAGATTCCGGCCCAGGGTGTCCCGCACCTGGACCCTCATGGGCCAGCTGAAGGAATTCCCTCCAGTGTTGTGGCGGCACTACCCATTTGTCCCCTTTAAACAACATGCCTTCCCGCACAGCAATATCTACAGCACTGTATGGGCCCTCCGCCTTTTGCCCCCTTTTTATAGCAGCCAAGGCAGCCTTCAGGATCGGATCCTGCATCTGGACTACTTTAAGGTCCGGGGCCGCAGCCGCCCCTACGCTCCCTTGTGTCCCTGGCTTGCTTCTTGCTGCTGCTATCCTGCCTGCCTCATATGGGTCCCATGGGCGACCTGTGCGAGCACCTTCCCTTGCCAGCAGGTCTGCCTGCTGGTTACCTTCCCCCCGTGGCTCAGTTTTGGAGTGGGCCTTTACCTTATGGATATATACATCCCCGGTTTCTCCCACTGCAGCCACGATCTTTTCTAGCAGGGGTTTGGTCACAAGGGGCTTCCCATCCGCAGAGGTGTACCCCCGGCGTGACCAAATCATCAGATACTCTGTACATGAGTTGCAAGTGAACATGCTGTCTGAGCAAATCGTGTATGGGGTAGGGAATTCCTCGGGGTGTGTGACCACATACATCACCGCCAAGAGTTCCGCCTGCTGGGCGCTCAGGGTGCATGGGAGTTTAAGAGCCAAGGCAATCCCTGCCTTGGGATCCCAAACTCCACAGCCCGTGAGTCTTGTACCCGCGGACACTGAACTGGAGCCATCAACGTAGATCTCGCGGCCTGTGGGGTGTATCCCTGCCCGAAATCCAAAGTTAATGTCCCATACTCCCTCCACAGAGCATCGATGTGGCTGCCCTGGATAGATTAAATTTGCTGCGAGCCTGGGCTCACAGAGGCCCTTGACCTTTAAAGTCATTTGGGAGAGGAGGAGGGTCCAGCGAGTGATTCTAGCACTGCTCACTGTCCCGTCCTTAATCCTCCCGTCCAACAGCATCTGCGTCGGGGTATGATGGGTGAGGAGTGTAATGGGGGATATTCCGGTAAAGATCTGAGCTCTCTTTACTGCCCAGTGGGTGGCAAGCAAGTGCCTCTCACAATTGGAGTATCCCTTTTCTACCTCCGTGAGGACCCTGGAGGAGTACACCACTGGTCTCAGCTGACCGTTTTGCTCCTGGAGCAACACTACACTTAAGCTGTCACCACTGGCTGCCACCTCCAGGAAGAATTCCCCCCCCCATCAATTGCCCCTAGGGCTGGTGCTACCTGCAGGTCTCTCTTAAGACGGACAAATGCTGCCTCACAGCCCTCGTCCCATTCCCACTTGACCCCCTTATGTAGGAGTCTGAGCAGAGGGGCGGCAGTGGTTGCATAGTCCTCGATGAAGTCCCTACAGTAGCCAGTGATTCCCAGGAAAGACCTTACCCCCGACACATCCCTAGGGACAGGGAGTTCCTGCACTGCCTTTCTTCTAGCCTCATCAATGGCCCTTTCTCCTGCCCTTATCGTCAGACCCAGGAATTTTACCTCTCCTAGACCTATCTGGGCTTTCTTGGGGTTAACTTTAAAACCCCCTTCCTTCAGTAAGACCAGCAGTTCGGCCAGCAGTGGACCGTGTTCCTCACTGCTGTCTGTGAACAACAACAGGTCGTCCACATACTGGACCAGCTGGTGTGGTTGGCTGAAGCCTTTTAAGCAGTTCGCCATGCATTGGTGAAAGATGCTGGGACTACTATGAAAGCCCTGTGGGAGGCAGCTCCATGTATACTGCTGTTCCCGGAAGGTGAAGGCAAACTTGTACTGGTCTTCCCTCCGTACAGGGATAGACCAGAACCCGTTGGATATGTCCAACACTGTGAACGTGGTTGCGGATGCAGGGATTTCCCCTATCAGATCCGCAACCGCTACTACTGTGGGAGCACAAGCTGGGATGTTTTTATTGAGCACCCTATAATCCACCGTAGCCCTCCAAGAATTGTCCGGTTTCCTAACCGGCCAAAGCGGGGAGTTGACATGGGTGGCTATGGGTCTCAAAACACCCTGCTCGACAAGCGAGCTTAAAGCTGTCTCCAAGTCTGCTTCTGCCTCTCGGGGAAAGCAATACTGCTTTTGCGGGCGGGACATGGGATCCCCATCTATTCTAACCTCCACTCCTGTGACTCTCCCACAGTCGTGTTTATGGGTGGCAAATGCTGCAAGATTTGCTTGCACATAGGCCCGGTACTCGGCCGGGGTGTTACCGACCAGAACCTCCAGGTCGTAACCCCCTTTTGGCTTCATTGTACACAGAGTCCCTTTTCCCTGTTTCTTATCAATAACCATGACTTCTCCCTCTGCTCCCGTGCCCACTGTGCCCCATAGACAGTGATTCCTCAAGTCTACTAGGATCTGGCGAGCGATGATAAAATCAGCCCCCAAAATCCCTTTTCCCACCTGCTCCCAGTTCATTAGGACGCACTTCCATTGTGTTTGGAGTGCTCCTAAACGAACCGCGAGCGGGACTGAGAAAAACCCAGCCTTCTCATTACCTGTGAACCCAACTAGTTGATACGGCACCCCGTTTGATAGAGGTGAGGTTGCGGGGTCCTCCGAATGGACTATCGTGCTGGAAGCACCAGTGTCCAAAAGGTAGGTACCCAATACACCCTCAACCTCCACCTTGACCCAGGGTCGTCCCCAGGGGTCGTATTCTAGTGGGCACAGGTATGCAGGCTGGGTCTGGGCTAGTCACGGCCTCTGTACTGGCAGGGTTGCTGGTGCTTCCCTGCCTGTTGCTGTGGCTACCTTCCCAGTCCCCTCCAGCGCTGTCCTCACTGCAGCTACTATCTCGTCAAGGGATGGTGAGGAGCTCGCTCCACTTCTCCCACTCTGGGCGGCTCCTGAAGGACTTCTCCCCCCATATCTCTTTACTGGGCTCCTGCAATCCCTTTTAAAATGCCCAGCTTTCCCGCACCCGTAGCACACTCCCTCCTTATCAGGCGAGCGGCCACCCTCCTGGTGCCATTCCCTTTTGGGAATCGGGTTGGGTTTTACTTCATTTACCCGACCTTTGGAGGTTTTATCCTCCTCCCCATCTCCATTCCGTTGGACCAGTGCCAGTTGCCTGACCACTGCTTCCTCGGTGAGGTTGGGGTCCCGGGAATCGAACCACAGTTCTGCCCTGGCCTTGAGCCGGGGCAAGCAGTTTGCCACCAGCATCCTCAGCCAGCGGCCAGTCTGTACCACGGAAAGATTCGCCTGGTCGAGGAGCTCCCCACAGGCTGCGTGGTATTACCACCCACAGCCTGTCCGCAAACGCCTGCAGGGTTTCCCCTGCAAGCTGCCTTGTCCTTTCGACCCGTTCGAAAGGACTGCCGTCATCGAAGCCCATAGCCTCAAGGACGGCCCTCTGGACCTCCGTAAATGTACGCTGCCCCCTCCGGCATTCTGCCGGTAGGGCCTGGTACAATTTGCTGTCCAGAGAGAAGAGCAGCAGCTTGGCTGTCTCTTCCTCGTCACACCCATTAATTTCCCCTGCCTGCATCACCTCCATGAAGTGGATAGACGGGTCCCCGCTGCGAGTGAGTTTGGCCAAATGGGCCACCATGGCCCTGAGTGATTGAACTCCGTGGGGAATAATAAAGTCGCTCTCCAGCGCTCCCCAACCTTGGCCACCTCCCTGTGGAGGACCGTACTTGCGCTGCCTGACCGGGCACATCCGCCCTGGTTCAGGATCTTTCTGCGCTGGTCCCTCTACCTCCGGCTGTCCCACCATACCCGGTGCAGCAGACAGTGCCTGGTCACCTGATCCAGCCCTTAACTGACCCTCGGCTGGAGCCTCACATCCCTGCTGCCAAATGGGACACATTGGTCCTGCCCCCAGCCCTGGGTATGCTACTACCTGCGTGCCCCGCCACTCCTGGTACCCCACCGGACAAACCACCGGTGCCTCAGGAGGTGGTTGGGCGTCTCTTGTCTTTGGATTCTCCTCTACCCCCCAATACTCTCCTTTGTCCCCTGTGGACCCTCCGGGTCCTATCAGGGCGACCATCCCCTTTGCCTGGGATAGAGCGTGGGTGAGTGTTTTAATCTTCTCCTGGCCGGGACCGTGATCTGCAAACTCACTGCGACTGGCCACTTTATAGGCTGTCTGTACGTCTTTTAATTTATTCTCCAGTTCCCAAATTTTCTGGGTGTACCGAGAGTTCTGTTCCCGGAGGGACCCCTCCCTACCCTTGGCCTCAGTGACCTGACACTGAAGATAGTCCCGGCTATTTCGGAAGGTCTCCTCCAACTGCCGGTTCCTTTGCTGCTCCCCAGCTAATTCGGCCAGCAGGTTGTCCCCAACCACAGTCCGGATAGCAGAGAGCTCCTCTGATTTCTGAAGACTCTGTTCCAAGTCCTTCACCCGCTGGTCGAGCTTTCGGACTTGGCAGGTGAAGCAGATAAGCTAGATGGCCTTTTCCACCCTGCGGTTGTGGTCCTTCCCTGCTGTCCACTGAGCAGTAGCATCCACTGGGCGCTCTGCCCGAGTGAGGGCTTGCACCCAAGGTTTGGTGAGGTTCACCTTGCCAAAAATGTATGAGGAAATTCTCTCCTCCATTTTAGTTTCCTCTCTTATCACCTCATCTGTTATATTAACATCTCCTGTTTGCTTAAGTCCCTTCGTGGTCGCCATGTTCTGTAAGGGGTTTTCACAGGGTTGTGTTGTGCCTTGGGTGTCTCTCTCTGGGCTTCTGCCCTCACAGCTTATGCCTGGCCTGTGAGGTACCCTGAGTGCTGCAAGAGCACCCCTGGAGAGACTGTATCCACAGCTTATGAAGGGGGTTTTGAGACTCGTGCGTCCCCACAGCTTATGCCTAGCCTGTGAGGCACCTGTGAGTGTCAAACACTCCTAACCCCTTCTTCCCTAGCCTGTGACACACAGTTGAGCATTTTCGAGGCGCTCCTAGCTTCCCTTACACGGTTCTGACATAAGACTCACGATCAGGAGATGTAATACAATAGAACTGAGACAAGGTGATTCCAAGAGGAACTTTAGGCTTCCAATTTATTTGACAAGGTGTAACTCAACAAACAGCAATACACCAACAAAACAATCCCCCTAAATCCCACTAAAACGGACCCAACGAAAATCTTTACACAAGTTTAGCAGTACAATGCCCAACCTCCACCTTTCCTGGCCTAACTGAGTTGGGAGTTCTGGGGACCAGAGGTTATACTCACTACTGTGCCTTCCGCAGTCTGGTGGTTTGTTTCTTCTATCTTCGGTGTCTTCGGACACTGGTTTTCCTTCAGTGTCGAGAGGCTTGTGGTTGTGGTTGTTGAATTAAGAGGGCAGGGAAAATCATTACTTCTTTTTTCCACTACGTCAGAAACCCCTTTTTTATAGCCAGATTATCCAGTCCGCCTCTCCTGCTGAAGTCGATTCTTTTCATTGGTGGACTTTTGATTTAGAAAAATGCAGCAGTTTGAGGTTTTTAGCTTTTTTTCCTACTCAAGGTTTGAGTGGGTGTTGATTGCATTGGCCTCCTGTAGCCATTGTGCTAGTCTGGCCTGAGCCAGATATTTCTATGCCTGATGAAAAAGGTGTTGGAATATGTATGTGGCATTGTTTAAATGCTAATGTTTTCAAGGGGCAAGTTTCGAGGGTATACAGTTCCCAGACAATTTGATTAGTTCCAATGTCCAAACTGGCCCTTTTGATATTGACCCCACCCCTTTTCTTGCAGACCTTTTAAAAAATCCCAAATTCGATTAAAGTTCGTAGTTTCTTCCATGTGCACTTTAGGATTTCAAACTTTCTGGTAGATAGTTCCAAATTAAATTCCCTTTCCTATGAGTCCAAACACTGTGGGGGGGGGGGGGGGGGGGGTCTCCATTTGTGTCCCAAAGTTTTCTTTCCATCGGTTTCAATTCACAGCACAGACTGATCCCACAGCCCTTTTCCTTCTGGGTAAAATGAGGGGGTTTTCGTCCTCCCCAGAAGTTAAAATTAAAAATCTAGATCAGAATGTGGAAAGTGCTACTGGAATGTAGCCGGATCCCTAAAACAGAACATCAGAAAAAAAACAGGATGTGTGTTCAGCTATGATATTAAGATAATATTGTTTTTGTCCTTTGGAGATTTAATCTTCTCACACAGGCACACTCAGTGGTATTATTTACATTTTCTACCCGAGACTGGAAGTACCAAAGGGAAAAACACCGATTGTTAAAAATGCAACACCTTCCTGTTCAGTGGAGTAAATGTACATATCAGTTTGAGAGATTCCTGTGCTAAGTTCCACATTTTTGATTCCCTCACATTCCTCCTGAAAGCTGCGGACTGCACGAAGATATCAATGGATGGTCAGGTGGGCAGAACAGTGGCAAATGGAATTTAATCCAGATAAGTGTGGGGTAATGCATTTGGGGAGGTCTAACAAGGCAAGGGAATACACATTAAATGGTACGGCACTGAAAAGTGTAGAGGAACAAAGTGACCTTGGAGTGCATATGCACTGATCCCTGAAGGTAGCAGGCCAGGTAGATCACGTGGTTAAGAAGGCATATGGAATACTTGTATTCCATGCCTCGGCTTACAAAGGCAAGAACAAGTTGGTTCTGCTTGAACTGTATAAAACACTGGTTAGGCTGCAGCTGGAGCACTGCATGCAGTTCTGGTCACCACATTCCAGAAAGATGTGATTGCGCTGGGAAGGGTGCAGAGGAGATTTACAAGAATGTTGCCTGGACTGGAGAATTTTGGCTATGAGGAAAGATTGGAGATGCTGGGTCTGTTTTCTTTGGAACAGAGGAGGTTAAGAGGAGACCTTATTGAGGTGTATAAAATTATGAGGGGCCTGGATAGAGTGGATAGGAAGGACCCGTTTTCCTTGGCAGAGCGGTCAACAACCAGGGGACATAGATTTAAAGTAATTGGGGGGAGGTTTAGAGGAGATATGAAGGGAAATGTCTTCATCCAGAGGCTGGTGGGGGTCTGGAACTCATTGCCTGAAAGGGTGGTAGAGGCAGAAACCCTCACCACATTTAAAAGATACTTGGATGTGCACTTCAAGTGCCGTAACCTACAGAGCTACAGACCAAGAGCTGGAAAGTGGGTATAGGCTCGATCGCTCTTTGTCAGCTGGCACGGACACGATGGGCCGAATGGCCTCCTTCTGTGCTGTAAATTTCTATGATTCTATAACTTTTTCTACAGGATGAAGTATTTCAGACAGCTAATAGTGGGAGAACAAGTAAAGTTACCACACAAGAATCCCCTTGTACAACACACAAAGTCCTTTCTGTAAGAGTGTTCCAATGACTTCTTTCCCCTCCTTCCAGAAAAGTGATTTTAAAGCCAGACATTTCTGTATTCATTAAAAACCAGTATGTTTCTCTTCTCTCCGCCGCCCCCCCCACACCGGCAAAAGAAAAACTGTTAATGAAATCGTAGTAACTGATTATTTACAAATTGCTTTCTCACAAATTGCATGTTTGATCAGTGGCAACAGCAAAAATCAGGTGATCAAGACACAGCTGCATAACAATCCTTTAATGCTTCTGAAGCAACTAACAAATCACTTAACTGGTAAATTTTGAACGTTCTTCAATATAGTGTTGAACGATGTGGTTTTTAAACAGAAAATGTCTGAATGCAACATGGAACAAACCAATTTAGCAATGAGGCTCTACAAGTGTCGGTAAGCACATTTAAGTAACAATGGAGCACATTTTTTGGTGGTAGAAGTAGCAGCAAAATGCAACAGAAGGTGAATGGTGTCTACACCATTCAGGAGAGGACCTAGTGGAGGTCCAGAAAAAAATTGGCTGATTTAAGAGAAGCACTGGTTATTATTACAAAGTGCCAGCACAGGACTATGTGAACATGAATGAAAATTGCCGTTCTCAACGCTACAGCCATACGCCAAAAAAGTGAAATGACAGAGAAATGTTAGTAAGGATATAGCAAGTGAAGTGTTGGTGAAAATAGCAGGGTTATGCAAATTACATTATATATGGTTTGATGGGGGGAGAGATTATACAGATTTTCCCATCTCAAATCAAGTGTCCCAATCCCCACTGCTCCTGTATTTACAGGTAAAATTGGCACATAATAGGAATGTACAGCACACAATGTGTAGAGCTCCAGCTATTGAGGAACCCATTCCATATGGGAAAGTATGGCTCATTTGGTCAGGAGGAAGAGTTTGGAAGATCTGTGGCGAATAGCCATACTATATTCTATGATTTGCACAGGTTATACTAGTATAACCATAGACACTCTGCCAAGCACATAACAGTCCATGTAATAACAATACATTATCTAAAGAGAGAAGCGTGCTTATGCACTCTTAATATATTATTTGCCCTCTTCAGAGCAAGGTTGTATCCAGTAGGATACTGATGAGAAAGCACAGGGTGAAGCACCAAACATTGGTGAGGAAAGGATAGTAGTGGTAATGCTTGATGAGGGATCAGCGAGTATAGAGTAGAAGTCCATTATCCTGAGTGCCCGAGTTGTACGACAGCAAAGAAGGGGAAGATAGAATACGAATGTAAACTTGCGCAAAACATAAAAACAGATAGTAAAAGCTTTTACCGATATATAAAACGGAAAAGAGTGACTAAAGTAAATGTTGGTCCCTTAGAAGATGAGAAGGGAGATTTAATAATGGGAAATGTGGAAATGGCTGAGACTTTAAACAATTATTTTGCTTCGGTCTTCACAGTAGAAGACACAAAAACCATGCCAAGAATTGCTGGTCACGGGAATGTGGGAAGGGAGGACCTTGAGACAACCACTATCACTAGGGGGGTAGTGCTGGACAGGCTAATGGGACTCAAGGTAGACAAGTCCCCTGGTCCTGATGAAATGCATCCCAAGGTATTAAAAGAGATGGCGGAAGTTATAGCAGATGCATTCGTTATAATCTACCAAAATTCTCTGGACTCTGGGGAGGTGCCATCGGATTGGAAAGCAGCTAATGTAACGCCTCTGTTTAAAAAAGGGGGCAGACAACTATAGGCTGGTTAGTTTAACATCTGTAATGGGGAAAATGCTTGAAGCTATCATTAAAGAAGAAATAGCGGGACATCTAGATAGGAATACTGCAATCAAGCAGACGCAACATGGATTCATGAAGGGGAAATCGTGTAACTAATTTACTGGAATTCTTTGAGGATATAACGAGCATGGTGGATAGAGGTGTACCGATGGATGTGGTGTATTTAGATTTCCAAAAGGCATTCGATAAAGTGCCACACAAAAGGTTACTGCAGAAGATAAAGGTACACGGAGTCAGAGGAAATGTATTAGCATGGATCAAGAATTGGCTGGCTAACAGAAAGCAGAGAGTCGGGATAAATGGGTCCTTTTTGGGTTGGAAATCGGTGGTGAGTGGTGTGCCACAGGGATCGGTGCTGGGACCACAACTGTTTACAATATACATAGATGACTTGGAAGAGGGGAGAGAGTGTAGTGTAATAAAATTTGCAGATGACACAAAGATTAGTGGGAAAGCGGGTTGTGTAGAGAATACAGAGAGGCTGCAAAGAGATTTAGATAGGTTAAACGAATGGGCTAAGGTTTGGCAGATGGAATACAATGTCGGAAAATGTGAGGTCATCCACCTTGGAAAAAAAAACAGTAAAAGGAAATATTATTTGAATGGGGAGAAATTACAACATGCTGCGGTGCAGAGGGACCTGAGGGTTCTTGTGCATGAATCTCAAAAAATTAGTTTGCAGGTGCAGCAGGTAATCAGGAAGGCGAATGGAATGTTGGCCTTCATTGCGAGAGGGATGGAGTACAAAAGCAGGGAGGTCCTGCTGCAACTGTACAGGGTATTGGTGAGGCCGCACTTGGAGTACTGCGTACAGTTTTGGCCACCTTACTTAAGGAAGGATATACTAGCTTTGCAGGGGGTACAGAGACGATTCACTAGGCTGATTCCGGAGATGAGGGGGTTACCTTATGATGATAGATTGAGTAGACTGGGTCTTTACTCGTTGGAGTTCAGAAGGATGAGGGGTGATCTTATAGAAACATTTAAAATAATGAAGGGGATAGACAAGATAGAGGCAGAGAAGTTGTTTCCACTGGTCGGGGAGACTAGAACTAGGGGGCACAGCCTCAAAATACGGGGGAGCCAATTTAAAACCGAGTTGAGAAAGAATTTCTTCTCCCAGAGGGTTGTGAATCTGTGGAATTCTCTGCCCAAGGAAGCAGTTGAGGCTAGCTCATTGAATATATTCAAATCACAGATAGATAGATTTTTAACCAATAAGGGAATTAAGGGTTATGGGGAGCGGGCGGGTAAGTGGAGCTGAGTCCACGGACAGATCAGCCATGATCTTGTTGGGTGGCGGAGCAGGCTCGAGGGGCTAGATGGCCTACTCCTGTTCCTAATTCTTATGTTCTTATGTTCTTATTAATGTTGGGGAAGTCCAGAACCAGGAGTCACAGTCTAAGGATAAGGGGTAAGCCATTTAGGACCGAGAGGAGGAGAAACTTCTTCACCCAGAGTGTGGTGAACCTGTGGAATTCTCTACCACAGAAAGTCGTTGAGGCCAATTCACTAAATATATTCAAAAAGGAGTTAGATGTAGTCCTTACTACTAGGGGGATCAAGGGGTATGGCAGGAAAGCACGAATGGGGTACTGAAGTTGCATGTTCAGCCATGAACTCATTGAATGGCGGTGTAGGCTCGAAGGGCCGAATGGCCTACTCCTGCACCTAGTTTCTATGGGCCCAAGTTTCCACAAGGAAAAAAATGGGCGCCCCTCCGAGCTGGGCGCCCGTTTTTCGCGCCTAAAACGGCGCCTAAAAAAATCCTCAGTATTCTCCACCTACCTGTAGGTCCTCTGGCCCTCGGCGCAGCCAGCACGAGCTGTGGGGGGGCGGAGCCAGGTCCCTGAGCTGAAAACAGCAAGTGCAGTAGCTCCAGGCGCCGAACTGTGTGGGAGGGGCCCGAAGCACGCAGCCCCTAGCCCTGGCTGAATGGCCTCACTGGGGCTGCGTGAATAAGGCTCCTCCCACGGCCAGCTCCTGCTCACCCCTCCCCCCCTACCAGACCCGACACCCGCTCCCCCCCCCACCCCGACCCGACACCCGACACCCGCTCCCCCCCCCACGACTGACCCGACCCGCGTTCCTGTTCCCGCTCCCCGCCCCCCCCGACTGGACCCAATCCGACCCGCGCTCCCGCCCCCCCCAACTGGACCCGACTCCCGCTCCCGGATTGGATCCGATCCGACCTCCCCCTCCCTCCCCCCCTCTCTCTCCCTCCCTCCCCCTCTCTCTCCCTCCCTCCCCCTCTCTCTCCCTCCCTCCCTCCCCCTCTCTCTCCCTCCCTCCCCCTCTCTCTCTCCCCCTCTCTCCCTCCCCCTCTCTCTCTCCCTCCCTCCCCCTCCCCCTCTCTCTCTCCCTCCCTCCCCCTCTCTCTCTCCCTCCCCCTCTCTCTCTCTCTCTCTCCCTCCCTCCCTCCCCCCCCCTCTCTCTCCCTCCCCCTCTCTCTCTCTCTCCCCCTCCCGTTTAGCGGCACGAACAGCTGCAGAATTCTCCCTGGCTGAAGCACTTTCACACAGGTAGGAAGATGGTTTCTTTAATCTTTTCTTGGCTTATAAATGTTTATTCAGGTTGGATTTATTTGTATAATATTTGTAGAAGTATAAATAAGGATTTATTGTAGAATTTAATGAGTTCCCTTCCCCCCCCTCCCCCCCACCTCGTTCTGGACGCCTAATTTGTAACCTGCGCCTGATTTTTTAATGTGTAGAACAGGTTTTTTCAGTTCTACAAAAATCTTCACTGGCTCCATTCTACTTTAGTTTGGAGTACGTTTTCACTGTGGAAACTTTGAAATCAGGCGTCAGTGGCCGGACACGCCCCCTTTTGAAGAAAAAATTCTGTTCTAAACTAGAACTGTTCTACCTGACTAGAACGGCAGAAAAAAAATGTGGAGAATTGCGATTTCTAAGATAGTCCGTTCTCCACCAGTTGCTCCTAAAAATCAGGCGCAAATCATGTGGAAACTTGGGCCCCATGTTTCTATGTACGGAAATACAGACCATTGAAGGTTTGCTCGAAAACAAATGCTGTTTAAAATACAGGGTCCAAGCTAGTTGGTCATCTGTCCTCATAGCCATGATTTTATTGAATGGTGGTGCAGGCTCGAAGAGCCGAATGGCCTGCTCCTGCACCTAATTTCTATGTTTCTATACACACACGACTGGAGGAAAGTACGGTTAGGTTAGATCAATGGCCATTGATCATCTGACACCAGTGGCACCTGATATATGCAAGCTAATAATCTCAGTATGAACATTCACCACAAATGCATCCAGAACTGCAATGAGCATCTTATGGAGATATTCTGCAAATCCACAGTTCCATGTGCACACATATTAGTGAACATTGAACAGATGACCTTCACTAGTGGCATATGTGGACTAATATAGCTGCAGCCAGTTGACACTGATGTGAGCAGTAGATTGAGTTAAATATAAATGAGGAAGGCCATTCAACTAATTTAGCTCACATCACAACACCAACTTCAAGTGTAACACATGCAAATTTCTGTAGCACATTTATTTTTCAGTGTTTTTAAAAAAAGCTAGATATTTTCTGCTGGTTAGTGAAATTTCTCCAGCCAAAAAAACACCCTTTAATTGACCTCAGGAATTGTCCATGTATACCAAGATCGGAGGCCTTAACGTGACATGGCAGGCTCCACGTACCAGCTTTTTTCACAGTTTGATGCTCCTGCCGTAATAAAATATTGTATCTTCCAATATACTCGAAGTAATGCCACAAGATGGTCCAGTACTTTATACTCATTCTAAATACCTTTAAAAAAAAAATCAGATTTTAGTGTTCCGATGACGACCACTGGGGCTTTGCTTTTGCGGTTTATTCTGTCAAAACTATCATCTTGTAGTCGCCTCCACTACCCTCTAAATAAATCTGCATTGAAGTTGTAAAGAAAATGGGCACTTCTAATGTCTCAGTGGGTAAATACACTCCCGGTGCATCACGGAATCATACAGAGCAGGAGGATTCCAGGTTCAATCCCTGGTCTGTGCCATCTTGGCTGTTTTTTCTGGAGCAGCAGTGAGGGTACAACAATTGGCCTTAGTGTCCCCGGGCTAGGAAGGATCAGCCTGGATTCCTTCTCCTGTTGCTCAGCCAGTTACATAAGAACATAAGAAATAGGAACAGGAATAGGTCATAAGGCCCCTCGAGTCTGCTCCGCCATTCAATAAGATCATGGCTGATCTGATCATGGACTCAGCTCGACTTCCCCGCCCACTCCCCATAACCGCTTATCGTTTAAGAAACTGCCTGTTTGAAATGGGCGGCCCCTTATTCTAAGATCATGCCCTCTAGTTCTAATCTCCCCCATCAGTGGAAAAATTCTCTCTGCATCCACCTTGTCAAACCCCCTCATAATCTTATATGTTTTGATAAGATCACCTCTCATTCTTCTGAATTCCAATGAGTAGAGGCCCAACCTACTCAACCTTTCCTCATAAGTCAACCCCCTCATCCCAGGAATCAACCTAGTGAACCTTCTCTGAACTGCCTCCAAAGCAAGTATATCCTTTCGTAAATATGGAAACCAAAACTGCACGTAATATTCCAGATATGGCTCACCAATATCTTATATAGCTGTAGCAAGACTTCCCTACTTTTATATTCCATTCCCTTTGCAATAAAGGCCAAGATACCATTGGCCTTCCTGATCACTTGCTGTACCTGCATACTATCCTTTTGTGTTTCATGCACAAGTCCCCCCAGGTCCCGCTGTACTACGCCACTTTGCAATTTTTCTCCATTTAAATAATAACTTGCTCTTTGATTTTTTTCTGCAAAAGTGCATGACCTCACACTTTCCAACATTATACTCCATCTGCCAAATTTTTGACCACTCACTTCGCCTGTCAATGTCCTTTTGCAGATTCTTTGTGTCCTCTTCACACATTGCTTATCCCCTCATCTTTGTATCATCAACAAACTTGGCTATGTTACTGTTGTGTATGCAATAATTGTTAGACTGAATGGTGTTTCACTCCAAGAGCTATGACCTTGGCTCTGCTTTTTTAAGGCCCAAAGTGACTAATATACAAAATGGCTGGCCATATATACACACGTGCGTGTCGCCCAATGGCCTCCAACAGTGACGCCATTTAGTCATCCCAAAAGTACATACATGACAGTTACACTCAGTCCCTTCTTCCAAGTCGTTAATATAGATTGTAAATAGTTGGGGTCCCAGCACTGATCCCTGCGGCACCCCACTAGTTACTGGTTGCCAACCAGAGAATGAACCATTTATCCCGACTCTCTGTTTTTTGTTAGTTAGCCAATCCTCTATCTATGCTAATATATTACCCCCAACGCAATGAACTTTTATCTTGTGCAGTAACCTTTTATGTGGCACCTTGTCAAATGTCTTCTGGAAGTCCAAATACACCACAGGCACTGGTTCCCCTTTATCCACCAAATATTCTCATCATAGGCAGTCCCTCGAATGAAGATGACTTGCTTCCAAATGTTGTACTGTTATCTACAAACACAAGATTTTCTTTTTCACTCATTGAGACCCAATGATACTGCTGTTCCTTTCCACTAAAGTTCCTTGTAAGTCAAAAAGCAAAATACTGTAGATGCTGCAAATCTGAAAGAACTGCAAAAAATGCTGGAAATACTCAGCACATCAGACAGCATATGTGGAGGGAGAAACCAAGTTAACGTTTCATGTCAATGACCCCTATTCTTCAATTTGCTGATCATTCTCCAAGTAATTGTTCTTTTAAGAGGACAGACTTCCAATCCATTATACATGTACCAACTTGCAAAGCACTTACAGTTCCCATACTTCATTCTGTCACCAAGCCATCTACTCCACTATCTAATTAACCCTGACCCTAGGAAGAAATACAACTGCCCTACTGAAAGATTTCCCTCTGCAAATTCCAACATCAACATGTCACAATGGAGTCTCCAACCGGCCAAACTCTATTACTTCACTTACCTTCTGACACACTTTAACCTCTTCTAGCTCTGTCCTTTTTCTCCATTTTTAATATTTGTACATGTTTTTTTGTGGTGGCAAGGGTATGAAATGACCCTTTGAGGCTGTGAATTTCCCCAGAAACCCGAAAACAATCAATTTGGCTCAAAACAAGGAAACAGTTGTATAAATGTTATGTGAATCCGATATAGCTGTGAAGCAATGAAATAGCTGCAGACCTGCTTAAAAAAAGACATTACAATCAAGAATTTTATAAGTCTTCCACCTACTTATGCAGTTACATATTTTCTATTTCTAGGGCAGTAGTTCTTAACCTTTTTGGTTGAAGGACCCTTTTTCAAGTTGATTAGTAATCATGGACCCCCCCCCCCCCCCCCCCCCACCAACCTAAATTATACTATATAATACTCATAATATGAAAGTGCTGCATGT
This sequence comes from Pristiophorus japonicus, assembly GCF_044704955.1. Lineage (NCBI taxonomy): Eukaryota > Metazoa > Chordata > Chondrichthyes > Pristiophoridae > Pristiophorus > Pristiophorus japonicus. The sequence goes on from NC_091987.1 coordinate 89,510,213, forward strand.
AGAAAACAGGTATCAGTGAGATGGGTGCACCTGCTTCTCGCACCAATTCTGGGTAGTCTGCAGCAACAGCTGGCCACTATTAGCCATAGCGCTGGGTAATTTCTAAAGCAGTCAGCAGGCTGGCCAAGGTGAGTGAGGGCATGAGCACCCATGTACATGCTGGGATGCTGCTGGAAGCATGACTCACCACCATACTGTTCCACTGGCATGTCCTGTAACAGCTGCACTGTGGGGTTGTACATGTTTGCAGGGCCCCGCAGGCACTCTGATCATGTATCAGAAAGTTGGCACAGTCACGGCACCAGGGAGAGGAATTGGCTTGACTGGCATTGAGCGCGAACTGTGGGCCTCTGTGAGGAGGCGGACCCAGCCTTGAAAATAATTTGCAGGAACTGAATCAGTGTTGGTTTTCTAAAGAGGAGCAGGCTTGAAATTACATCCGGTCGCGGACACCCTGGAAATTCTCTACGGATCCCGGTTTAAGAAATACTGTTCTCGACCACTTTCAATTCCCTCATCAACAGAACATTAAAAAAAGGTATACATGTCAGTTATTTGCACAGGAACTATAGATGTTTGCAGTACAGAGGAGGTGAATTCACCCACCAATGGAACAATTCAATACTAATCCCACTGCCCAACAACTTTTCCATTGACCATGATTCTTCCTCTGCTTCAAAAGCATTTCTGGGGAACAGACAGGCGTTTCTGCGGCCACAGGAGTGATTCTAGGATGGTATGTTGCCTCCCTCGTGTCAGGGTCAAGGATGCCACTGAGCGGCTGCAGAACATTGAGGGGGGAGGGGGAACAGCCATGGTCCAAATCAGTATCAATGTCGTAGGTAGAAAGAAGGATGAGGTCTTGCAAGCAGAATTTAGGGAGCTGGGAAAGAGATTAAAAAGCAGGACCTCCAAAAGGTGGTAATCTCCAGATTACTCTCCGTGACAAGAGCTATTAAGTATAGAAATAGGAGGATAGAGTAGGTGAATGCGTGGCTGGAGCTGGAGAGATGGTGCAGGAGTTTTAAAGCTTTAGTTCCTGGGGCATTGGGACCAGTTCTGGGGGAGGTGTGACCTGTACAGGCCAGGCAGGTTGCACCTCATCAGAGCCGGGACCAATGTTCTTGTGGTGAGGTTTGTTAGTGCTGTTGGGGGGGGTTAAATTAATTTGGTAGGAGGATGGGCACCAGGATGTAGCATTGGAAAGCAGAAACAAGGTGCACAAAGGATTGAGAGAGAAAGTTAGCACTAGAATAATAGTACAGTATTAGGTGGGGTCAGACGAAGAGAGAATACAAGAATGTCTAAGATAGTGTTTACAGTGCATGCGTGTGAATGCACAAAGTGTGGTAAATAAGGTTGGTGAGCTGCATGCGCAAAGAGCCTCATGGGAATATAATGTTGTGGCGATAACAGAGACCTGGCTGAAAAAAGGGCATGATTGGGTACTAAATATTCCTGGATACAAGGTGTTCAAGAAAGATAGGGAAGGAAAGAAAGGAGGTGCGATGGCAATATTGATGAAGGAGAATATTCATGCTGGAGAGAGAGGAGGTTCTGGAGGGGTCAAGGACAGAATCTATTTGGTTAGAGTTGAGAAACAATAGAGGTGCCATTGCACTACTTGGTGTATTCTATAGGCCACCAACTAGTGGCCTATAGAATATAAAGGAGCAAATTTGCAGGGAAATTACAGAGAACTATAGAGTAGTGATAATGGGGACTTCAAGTACCCTAATAGAGATTGTGATAGTAATAGTGTAAAGGGCAGAGAGGAAGAATTCCTGAAGTGTGTTCAGGAGAACTTTATTGATCAGTACATTTCCGGCCCAACGAGGAAGGAGGCATTGCTGGATCTGATTCTGGGGAATGAGGTGAGTCAAGTGGAGCAAGTATCAGTAGAAGAACATTTAGGGAACAGTGATCACAGTATCATAAGGTTTAGATCAGCTATGGAAAAAGATAGGGAGCAATTTACAGTAAAAATACTTAATTGGAGGAAGGTCAATTTCAGTGGGTGGAGAACAGACCTGGCCTGGGTAAATTGGAATCAAAGATTGGCAGACAGAACTGTAATCAAACAATGGGCTGCCTTTAAAGAGAGATGTTACAGGTACAGTCGAGGTACATTCCCGCGAGGGGGAAGGAAGGGCAACCAAAGTCAGAGCTCCCTGGATGACGAAAGAGAAAGAGCGCAAGATGAAGCAGAAAAAGTGGGGGTATGACAGATGTCTGATTGAGAATACAAGTGAAAACTAGGCTGAATATAGAAAGTTCAGAGGGGAAGTGAAAAAGGAAATAAGAGGGACAAAGAGAGTATGAGAATAGATTGGCAGCTAACATAAAACAGAATCCAAAAGTCTTCTATAGATATATAAATAGTAAGTGGATAGTAAGAGATGGGGTGGAGCAAATTAGGGACCAAAATGGAGACCTACGCATGGAGACGGAGGGCATGGCTGAGCTACTAAATGAGTACTTTGCATCTTTCTTTACCAACAACAACTTGTATTTATATAGCGCCTTTAACATAGTGAAAAGTGCCAAAGCGCATCACAGGAGTATTTTGAGAAGTAGAAATAGCGCAGGTGACCAAAGGCTTGGTCAAAGAGGTATGTTTTAAGGAGCGTCTTGAAGGATGAAAGAGAGGTAGAGAGGCAGATTCAGGCAGGGAGTTCCAGAACTTGGGGCCTTGGCAACCGAAGGCACAACCACCAATAGATGAGCAATTATAATCAGCAAGAGGGCAGGATTAGAGGAGTGCAGACATCTCGGGGGGGGTGTGGGGGGGTTATAGGGCTGGAGGAGATTACAGAGATCGGGAGGTGCAAGGCCATGGAGGGATGACAATAGGATGAGAATTTTGAAATTGAGGCATTGCTTAACTGGAAACCAATGTAGGTCAGCGAGCACAAGGGTGATGGGTGAACGGGTTAGGACATGGTCGCAGAGTTTTGGATCACCTCTAGTTTACGTAGGGTAGAATGTGGGAGGCCAGCCCGGAGTGTGTTGGAATAGTCAAGTCTAGAGGTAACAAACACATGGATGAGGGCTTCAGCAGCGGATGAGCTGAGGCAAGGGCAGAGATGAATGGTATTATGGAGGTAGAAATAGGTGGTCTTAGTTATGCTGTGGATGTGTGGTCAAAAGCTCATTTCAGGGTCAAATATGACATCAAAGTTGCAAACAGTCTGGTTCAGCCTCAGACAGAAGTTGGGGAAAGGGATTGAATCATTGGCTAGGGAACGGAGTTTGTGGTGGTGACCGAAAACAATGGCTTCGTTCTTCCCAATATTCAACCGGAGAAAATTTCTGCTCAGTCAGAACTGGATGTTGGACATGCAGTCTGCCAATTTAGAGATCGTGGAGGGGTCAAGAGAAGTGGTGGTGAGGCAGAGCTGGGTATGATCAGCGCTCATGTGGAAACTAATGCTGTGTTTTCGGATGATGTCACCAAGGGGCAACATATAGCTGAGAAATAGGAGGGGGTTAATGTGGAGATTAAAATAATTAACCTCGATACAGTCTGTTAGGATTCACACACAAGTAGTTTATTTGACTTGCAAGGGAGAGTCAAGCCTATAGTCAGCCTCCTGCTGAGCTGTCCGCACTCGCTCTCTCCAAACAAAGAATATACACGATTTTTATACAGTTACTCAGCCTATCACGGCCAGACATTTCAATACATGTGACGTCCATACATTGGTTCAAATGGTCAAAAGCCCTGGTCACTCAAAGCAAAGATATGATTCCTACCCTGCCTATCCCTGGTACTTTTCTGCAACTGTGTCTCAGGATTTTGTCTATCCCTTGGAATGTTATCTTATCACTCATGTGCCTGCCCCCAACACGGCCTCATTTAATCAGTTCTCGGTGTTTTTCGCTATTTGACCTTTCCTCGTGCTGGGTACCATTTTCGCTGATGTGTCGGTTTGAGTCATACCATCCCCCATTTCTCTCTCTTGTTCGGACAGGACAGGAGCTACTGAAAAGCAACCTTGAGACAAAGTAGTTCTCAACCTAATCCTCGTCTTTACGTGTTTAATTTGTAATGGTGATGGCTGCCCTGGTTTCTGCACATACACACTTTACCCACGTCTGACCAAATTGTCCCACTTAAGGGGCCAAGGAAGAACATGCTGCCAAAGTCTTGGTGAAAGAGGAGCTAGTTGAGATACTGGATGGAATAAAAATTGATAAAGCGGAGGTACTAGAAAGGCTGGTTGTACTTAACGTAAATTAGTCACTAGGACGCTGAGAGAAGGAAAGGTCGAAATTGCGGAGGTGCTGGCCATAATCCTCCAATCCTCTTTAGATACAGGGATGGTGCCAGAGGACTGGAGAATTGCAAATAAGAACATAAGTGTTAAGTACGGAAGAACTACAAGACAGAGTACTGTGAGCTAAAACTGATGAGACCTTAGTCTCTTTAATACAACTCCAGAGTGCCTAAGCATTGTGGCAGACAACCTTTTATACTCCCTTGCATGAGGTGTGCATATGACCTTTGGGCCTCCAACAGTTGCGCCCTCTGGTGGAAAGTCTTACACAGTTACAATGTTTACATACATAACAATAAGAGCATAAGAAATAGGAACAGGAGTAGGCCATACGGCCCCTCGAGCCTGCTCCGCCATTCAATAAGATCATGGCTCATCTGATCATGGACTCAGCTCCACCTCCCTGCCCGCTGCCCATAACCCCTTATCATTTAAGAAACTGTCTATTTCTGTCAAATTTATTCAATGTTGCAGCATCCACAGCTCTCTGAGGCAGTGAATTCCACAGATTTAAAACCCTCTGAGATGAAACTTCTCCTCATCTGTTTTAAAACAGAGGACTGGGATAAATTTAGAATTCAACAGAGGAGGACTAAGAGTTTAATTAAGAGGGGGAAAATAGAGTACGAGCAGAAGCTTGCAGGGAATATAAAAACTGACTGCAAAAGCTTCTATAAATATGTGTAGAAAAAAAGATTAGTAAAGACAAACATAGGTCCCTTGCAGTCGGATTCAGGTGAAATTATAATGGGGAACAAAGAAATGGCAGACCAATTGAACCAATACTTCGGTTCTGTCTTCACAAAGGAAGATACAAATAACCTTCCGAAGGTACTAGGGGACAGTGGGTCGAGTGAGAAGGAGAAACTGAAAGATATCCTTGTTAGGCGGGAAATTGTATGAGGGAAATTGATTGGATTGAAGGCCGATAAATCCCTGGGGCCTGATAGTCTGCATCCTAGAGTGCTCAAGGAAGTGGCCCTAGAAATAGTGGATGCAATGGTGATAATTTTTCAACAGTATATCGACTCTGGATCAGTTCCCATGGACTGGAGGGTAGCTAATGTAACACCACTTTTTAAAAAAGGAGGGAAAGAGAAAATGGGTAATTATAGACCGGTTAGCTTGACATCAGTAGTGGGGAAAATGTTGGAATCAATCATGAAGGACGAAATAGCAACGCATTTGGAAAGCGGTGACAGGATCGGATCAAGTCAGCATGGATTTATGAAAGGGAAATCATGCTTGACGAATCTTCTGGAATTTTTTGAGGATGTGGTGTATTTGAGGATGTAACTAGCAGAGTGGACAAGGGAGAACCAGTGGATGTGGTGTATTTGGACTTTCAGAAGGCTTTTGACAAGGTCCCGCACAAGGGAATGTTGTGCAAAGTCAAAGCACATGGTATTGGGGGTAATATACTGACGTGGATAGAGAACTGGTTGGCAGACAGGAAGCAGAGATTCGTGATAAACAGGTCCTTTTCAGAATGGCAGGCAGTGATTAGTGGAGTGCCGCAGGGCTTAGTGTTGGGACCCCAGCTCTTTATAATATACATTGACGATTTGGATGAAGGAATAGAGTGTAATATCTCCAAGTTTGCAGATGACACTAAACTGAGAGGCAGTGTGAGCTGTGAGGACGCTAAGAGGCTGCAGGGTGACTTGGACAGGTTAGGTGAGTGGGCAAATGCATGGCAGATGCAGTATAATGTGAATAAATGTGAGGTTTTCCATTTTGGGGGCAAAAACACGAAGGCAGAATATTATCTGAATGGCAGCAGACTAGGAAAAGGGGAGGTGCAACGAGACCTGGGTGTCATGGTTCATCAGTCACTGAAAGTGGGCACGCAGGTACAGCAGGTGGTGAAGAAGGCAAATGGTATGTTGGACTTCATAGCTAGGGGATTTGAATATAGAAGCAGGGAGGTCTTACTGCAGTTGTACAGGGCCTTAGTGAGGCCTGACCTGGAACATTGTGTTCAGTTTTGGTCTCCAAGTCTGAGGAAGGACGTTCTTGCTATTGAGGGAGTGCAGCGAAGGTTCACCAGACTGATTCCAGGGATGGCTGGGCTGTCATATGAGGAGTGACTGGATCAACTGGGCCTGTAGTCACTGGAGTTTAGAAGGATGAGAGGGGATCTCATAGAAACATATAAGATTCTGACGGGACTGGACAGGCTAGATGCGGGAAGAATGTTCCCGATGTTGGGGAAGTCCAGAACCAGGGAACATAGTCTTAGGATAAGGGGTAGGCCATTTAGGACTGAGATGAGGAGAAATTTCTTCATTCAGAGAGTTGTTAACCTGTGGAATTCCCTGCCGCAGAGAGTTGTTGATGCCAGTTCACTGGATATATTCAAGAGGGAGTTAGATATGACTCTTACGGTTAAGGGGATCAAGGGGTATGGAGAGAAAGCAGGAATGGGGTACTGAAGGAATGATCAGCCATGATCTTATTGAATGGCGGTGCAGGCTCGAAGGGCCGAATGGGCCTACTCCTGCACCTATTTTTCTACGTTTCTATGTTTCTAAATGGGCAGCCCCGTATTCTTAAGAATCATGCCCTCTAGTTCTAGTCTCCCCCATCAGTGGAAACATCCTCTTTGCATCCACCTTGTCAAGCCCCCTCATAATCTTATACGTTTTGATAAGATCACCTCTCATTCTTCTGAATTCCAATGAGTAGAGGCCCAACCGACTCAACCTTTCCTCATAAGTCAACCCCCTCATCCCTGGAATCAACCTAGTGAACCTTCTCTGAACTGCCTCCAAAGCAAGTATATCCTTTCGTAAATATGGAAACCAAAACTGCACACAGTATTCCAGGTGTGGCCTCACCAATACCTTATACAGCTGTAGCAAGACTTCCCTACTTTTATACTATGTCCCCTTTGCAATAAAGGCCAAGATACCATTGGCCTTCCTGATCACTTGCTGTACATGCATACTATCCTTTTGTGTTTCATGCACAAGTACCCCCAGGTCCCGCTGTACTATGGCACTTTGCAATCTTTCTCCATTTAGATAATAACTTGCTCTTTGATTTTTTTTCTGCCAAAGTGCATGACCTCACACTTTCCAACATTATACTCCATCTGCCAAATTTTTGCCTACTCACTTAACCTGTCTATGTCCTTTTGCAGATTTTTGTGTCCTCCTCACACATTGCTTTTTCTCGCATCTTTGTATCAGAAAACTTGACTACATTACACTCAGTCCCTTCTTCCAAGTCGTTAATATAGATTGTAAATAATTGGGGTCCCAGCACTGATCACTGCGGCACTCCACTAGTTACTGGTTGCCAACCAGAGAATGAACCATTTATCCCAACTCTCTGTTCTCTGTTAGTTAGCCAATCCTCTATCCATGCTAATATATTACTCCCAAACCCGTGAACTTTTATCTTGTGGCATCTTGTCAAATGCCTTCTGGAAGTCCAAATACACCACATCCACTGGGTCCCCTTTATCCACCCTGTTCATTTCATCCTCAAAGAATTCCAGCAAATTTGTTAAACATGACTTCCCCTTCATAAATCCATGCTGATTCTGCCTGACCGAATTTTGCTTTTCCAAATGTCCTGCAACGACTTCTTTAATAATGGACTTCAACATTTTCCCAACCACAGATGTTAGGCTAACTGGTCTATAGTTTCCTGTTTTTTGTCAGCCTCCTTTTTTAAAAAAAAGATAGGGGCGTTACATTTGCAGTTTTCCCCAGAATCCAGGGAATTTTGGTAAATTACAACCAATGCATCCACAATCCCTGCCGTTTTTTTTTAATTCGTTGCCAATCTTTCCAATTCTTTGCCAAATCACAAACGCCAGAGGTCACCTTGCACCTGTCAAGGATCAATCTGCGCCAATGCTCTTAGCCAAAAGGCCTAGAGCCACTGCACCGTTCCTGGAAGTACTGCAATACCAGGTTCGTGCCATGGAGGTGGGTGTGTGCCACAATCCCTACCGTTACTTCTCTTAAGACCCTAGGATGCAAGCCATCAGATCGAGGGGATTTATCTGCCTTTAGTCCCATTACCTTACTGAGTACCACCTCCTTAGTCATTGCGATTGTGTTAAGTTCATCCACCCCTATAGCCCCTTGACTATCCACTGTTGGGAGATTGTTAGTTTTCTCTACCGTAAAGACTGATACAAAATACTTGTTCAGAGTTTCTGCCATCTCCATGTTACATAAGAATTAGGAACAGGAGTAGGCCATCTAGCCCCTCGAGCCTGCTCTGCCATTCAACAAGATCATAGCTGATCTGGCCGTGGACTCAGCTCCACTTACCCGCCCGCTCCCCGTAACCCTTAATTCCCTTATTGGTTAAAAATCTATCTATCTGTGATTTGAATACATTCAATGAGCTAGCCTCAACTGCTTCCTTGGGCAGAGAATTCTCTGGGAGAAGAAATTCCTTCTCAACTCGGTTTTAAATTAGCTCCCCCGTATTTTGAGGCTGTGCCCCCTAGTTCTAGTCTCCCCGACCAGTGGAAACAACCTCTCTGCCTCTATCTTGTCTATCCCTTTCATTATTTTAAATGTTTCTATAAGATCACCCCTCATCCTTCTGAACTCCAACGAGTAAAGACCCAATCTACTCAATCTATCATAAGGTAACCCTCTCATCTCCGGAATCAGCCTAGTGAATCGTCTCTGTACCCCTCCAAAGCTAGTATATCCTTCCTTAAGGAAGGTGACCAAAACTGCACGCAGTACTCCAGGTGCGGCCTCACCAATACTTATACAGTTGCAGCAGGACCTTCCTGCTTTTGTACTACATCCCTCTCGCAAAGAAGTCCAACATTCCATTCGCCTTCCTGATTACCTGCTGCACCTGCAAACTAACTTTTTGGGTTTCATGCACAAGGACCCCCAGATCCCTCTGCACTGCAGCATGTTGTAATTTCTCCCCATTCAAATAATATTCACTTTTACTGTTTTTTTTTCCCAAGGTGGATGACCTCACATTTTCCGACATTGTATTCCATCTGCCAAACCTTAGCCAATTCGCTTAACCTATCTAAATCTCTTTGCAGCTTCTCTGTGTCCTCTACACAACCCGTTTTCCCAATAATCTTTATGTCATCTGCAAATTTTGTTACACTACACTCTGTCCCCTCTTCCAGGTCATCTATGTATATTGTAAACAGTTGTGGTCCCAGCACCGATCCCTGTGGCACACCACTCGCCATCGATTTCCAACCCAAAAAGGACCCATTTATCCCGACTCTCTGCTTTCTGTTAGCCAGCCAATTCTTGATCCATGCTAATACATTTCCTCTGACTCCGTGTACCTTTATCTTCTGCAGTAACCTTTTGTGTGGCACTTTATCGAATGCCTTTTGGAAATCTAAATACACCACATCCATCGGTACACCTCTATCCACCATGCTCGTTATATCCTCAAAGAATTCCAGCAAATTAGTTAAACATGATTTTCCCTTCATGAATCCATGTTGCGTCTGCTTGATTGCACTATTCCTATCTAGATGTCCCGTTATTTCTTCCTTAATGATAGCTTCAAACATTTTCCCCACTACAGATGTTAAACTAACCGGCCTATAGTTACCTGCCTTTTGTCTGCCCCCTTTTTTAAACAGAGGCGTTACATTAGCTGCTTTCCAATCCGCTGGTACCTCCCCAGAGTCCAGAGAATTTTGGTAGATTATAACGAATGCATCTGCTATAACTTCCGCCATCTCTTTTAATACCCTGGGATGCATTTCAGCAGGACCAGGGGACTTGTCTACCTTGAGTCCTATTAGCCTGTCCAGCACTACCCCCTTAGTGATAATGATTATCTCAAGGTCCTCCCTTCCCATATTCCCGTGACTAGCAATTTTTGGTATGGTTTTTGAGTCTTCCACTGTGAAGACCGAAGCAAAATAATTGTTTAAGGTCTCAGCCATTTCCACATTTCCCATTATTAAATCCCCCTTCTCATCTTCTAAGGAACCAACATTTACTTTAGTCACTCTTTTCCTGATTTTATATTTTGTGCTAGTTTACTTTCGTAATCTATCTTCCCTTTCTTAATTATTTTTTTAGTCATTCTTTGCTGGCTTTTAAAAGCTTCCCAGTCTTCTGTCCTCCCACTAGTTTTGGCCACTTTGTGTGCCCTTGTTTTTAAAAATCGGATACCGTCCTTTATGTCTTTAGTTAGCCACGGATGGCTCTCTTTTCTCTTACACCCTTTCCTCCTCACTGGAATATATTTTTCTTGAGAGTTGTGAAATATCTCCTTAAATGTATACCACTGTTCATTAACCATCCTACACTTTAATCTATTTTCCCAGTCCACTTTAGCCAACTCTGTCCTCATACCTTTGTAGTCTCCTTTATTTAAGCTTAGTACGCTGGTTAGAGATCCAACTTTCTCACCCACCATTTGAATTTGAAATTCAATCATGCTATGATCACTCATTCCAAGGGGATCCTTTACTAGGAGATTGTTTATTAATCCTGTCTCATTACACAGGACCAGATCTAAGATAGCCTGCCCCCTGGTTGGTTCCGTTACATACTGCTCAAGGAACCTGTCCCTTATGCACTCTATGAACTCCTCCTCAAGGCTACCCAGACCAATTTGATTTGTCCAATCAATATGGAGGTTAAAATCACCCATGATTATTGCTGTTCCCTTTTTTACAAGCCCCCACTATTTCCTGGTTTATGCTCCAATCAACAGAGTTGCTACTGCAAGGGGGCCTATAGACTACGCCCACCAGTGACTTTTTTCCCTTATTATTCTTTATCTCCATCCAAACTGTTTCAACGTCCTGATCATTTGAGCCAATATCGTTTCTCATTATTGCAGTGATTCCATCCTTTATCAATAGAGCTACCCCACCCCATTTTCCTTTCTGTCTGTCCTTCCAGATTGTCAAGTACCCCTGAATATTTAATTTCCAGTCCTGGTCACCTTGCAACCACGTCTCTGTAATGGCTATCAGATCATCCCCATTTGTCTCAATTTGTGCCGTCAACTCATCTCTTTTGTTACAAATGCTACGTGCCTTTCAGTTTGTTTTTATTACCCTTTTTTCCTGCTTGTTTCCTCTCTCCTTCAAACTCACTTTCTTTATTTTTGCTTTCTAATTCCAGCTTTACTCTCCTCCCTACTGAATCTATTTTCAGGTTCCCATCCCCCTGCCAAGCTAGTTTAAAACCTCCCCAATAGCACTAGCAACCCCCCACCCCCCACGAGGATATTGGTCCCAGCTCTGTTGAGGTGCATCCTGTCCGGCTTGTACAGGTCCCACCTCCCCCAGAAGCGGTCCCAATGCCGCAGGAAACTAAAGCCCTCCCGCCTGCACCATCTCTCCAGCCACATTTTCGTCTGCTCTATCCTCCTATTTCTGTACTCACTAGCTCGTGGTACTGGGAGTAATCCGGAGATTACTACTTTTGAGGTCCTGCTTTTTGATCTCTCTCCTAGCTCCCTAAACTCTGCCTGCAGGACCTCATCCTTCATCCTTCTTCCTACCTATGTCATTGGTACCGATGTAGACCACGACCTCTGGCTGTTCACTCTCTCCCCCCAGAATGCCCTGCAGCCACTCAGTGACATCCTTGACCCTGGCACCAGGGAGGCAACACACCATCCTGGAGTCACATTTGCAGCCGCAGAAACGCCTGTCTGCTCCCCTGTCGAATCCCCTACCACTATAGCTATTCTATTCTTCTTCCTCCCCACCCACCATCGCCCCCACCGGTATTCAGAACAGGGTACCGGTTGGAGAGCGAGGTGGACTCGGAGGACTCCTGTACTACCTGCCTCGTCCTCCTCTTCTGTCTGGTGGTCACCCACTCCTTATTTGCCTGCACACTCTTAAGCTGTGGGGTGACCGCCTCTAGAAACGTGCTATCCACGTTGCTCTCAGTCTTGCGGATGCACCGCAGTGACCCCAGCTGCCGCTCAAGCTCCAAAACATGGAGCTCGAGTTGGTGCAGCTGGAGACAGCACCTGCACAAGTGGTCATCCAGGCTGCGCGAAGCATTCAGGATTTCCCACATGCCACAGGGTGTGCAATCCACGGGACTGAGCTGCCCTGCCATCCCTCTGGTTACACTCGCAACTATCAAGTAGAACTAAACTCTAAACCTTAGCACAACACACCCAGCCGCTACTCAGCAAACAGCCGATTTGGTTAACTGGTTCTCCTTAGATAATAAAGATCACATATATTTAATTGTAGTTCCTAACTTACAACTATGCCCAAGGTTTCTTAAGAAAAGAAAAATACTCACCAATCCACCAGCCAACCACTTACCTGCTTGGCTGTGAGATCACTCTTCGATTTTGATTTTTTTAAAAACGTTTTCTTTTACTCTGCCGCTGCTCTTTGTACTCCCACGCCCATTCAGGTCTCGCGATGCTCCAAACTACCGCTGCCCTTTGTACTCCCACGCCCGTTCAGGTCTCGCGATGCTCCAAATTGCTGCTCCCCTTTGTACTCCCACGCCCGTTCAGGTCTCTCGATGCAGGCCTCCTCCCGATCTGCCCTTGTTCAAATAAGGGTATAAGGATAAACCCAGCAACTACAGACTAGTATTATATTCCAGGACAAAATTAACTGTCATTTGGACAAGTGTGGATCAATTAAGGAAAGCCAGCATGGATGTTAAAGGCAAATCATATTTAACTAACTTGATTGAGTTTTTTGATGAGGGCGATTTGGTTGATGTGGTGTACATGGGCTTCCAAAAGGCATTTGACACAGTGCCACATGATAGGCTTGCCAGCAAAATTGAAGTCCATGGAATAAAAGGGACAGTGGCAGCATGGATACAAAATTGGCTAAATGACAGGAAACAGAGATTAGCGATGAATGGTTGTTTTTCAGATTGGAGGAAGGTATACAGTGGTGTTCCCCAGGGGTTGGTACTAGGACCAGTGCTTTTCTTGATATATATTAATGATTTGGACTTTGGTGTACAGGGGACAATTTCAAAAGTTGCAGATGACACAAAACTTGGAAGTATTGTGAACAGCCAGGAGGATAGTGATAGACTTGAAGAGGACATAGACATGCTAGTGGAATGGACGGACGCACGGCTAATGAAATTTAATGCAGAAAAGTGCAAAGTGATGCATTTTGGTAGGAAAAATGAGGAGAGGCAATCTCAACTATAGGTTACAATTCTAAAGGGGGTACATGAAGAGAGAGACCTGGGAGTATATGTGCACAAATCATTGAAGGTGGCAGGGCAGGTTGAGAAAGCAGTTAATAAAGCATACGGGATCCTGGGCTTCATAAATAGAGGCATAGAGTACAAAAGCAAGAACTTTATGAACCATCTTTATAAAGCACTGGTCCTACCTCAACTGGAGTAGTGTGTCCAATTCTGGGCACTGTACTTCAGGAATGATGAAGGCCTTAGAGAGAGTACAGAAACGATTTAGAAAAATGGTTCCAGGGATGAGGAACTTAAGTTATGTGGGTAGACTGGAGAAACTGGAGTTTTTCTCCATAGAGCAGAGAAGGTTGAGAGGAGATTTGATAGAGGTGTTCAAAATCATGAGAAGTCTGGACAGAGTAGATATAAAGAAATTGTTGCCATTGGCAGAAGGGGTCAAGAACCAGAGGACACAGATTTAAGCTGACGAGCTCAAGAACCAAAGGCGATAGGAGGAAAATCTTTCTTATGCCGCGAGTGGTTAGGATCTGAAATGCAACGTCAGAAAGCGTGGTGGAAGCAGATTCAATTGTGGCTTTCAAAAGGGAATTGGATAAATAACTGAAGGAAAAAAAATTGCGAGGTTACAGGGAAAAGACCGGGGAGTGGGACTAGCTGAAGTGCTCTTGCAGAGAGCCGGCATGGGCTCAATGGGCCGAATGGTCTCCTTCTGTGCTGTAATCATTCTATGATTCTAATTTTCCTTTAGAGGTTGCCTCAACCATTTCTTGTGTCAAAACATTCCATGCTCTAACAATCCTTTGTAATAGAACATTTTCCAACCCTCTCTCCTCACTCTGACACTTTTAAAATCGATGACACCCCCACCAGGGGAAATAGTCCTTCCCTGTTCACTATCAAAACCTTTTATACATTTTTAAAGCCTCTATTAAATCTCCTCAGCCCTCTACTCCTGTGAAAATAGTTCCAGTATTTCCTCATAATTATAGTTCCCATTCCTGGCATCATCCTGGTGAATCTAAGCTGTATGTGCTCTATGGCTTTAATGTCCTTTCTTTAATGGGGCACCAAAACTGCACACAATACTCTAGCCGTGGCCTAACCAATGTTTTGTACAAATTTAGCATTTTCATTAATCTTGTACTTTACGCTACTGTTAATAAAATCCAAAATTCTGTTGCCCATTTTTATGGCTTTATCTACCTGTATTCATTCTTTCAGGGAATTATGTTTTTGAGCCTCCCTGGGTCTCCCTATTCATCCTCACCCTCTAGTGTCTTTTAAAAAGGTGTATACACCGATTACTTGTTTTTCCCCACCAAAATATATGATTTCACATTATCTACATTAAAATCTCTCTAATGTCTGCTCATTCCACTCAGCTAAATGATGTATCCTGATGTTTTTAATACTAGTCCTCCTTGATGTTTGCCAAACCTCCTGCTTTTGTGTCATCAGCAAATTCTGCATTACTACCCTGATATTTTTGCAAAGCAGTTGAATGTTTCCATGTGGAATAAAGGGCTGGGGTGGATGTCCAAAATAATTGGAGCTGAAGGGGGAGGAAAATATCCTACTCACATCATTCACCACGAGATGCCCCGCTCCAGCAAATTCTGGGCCACTTACATAGGATATACAGCACAGAAACAGGCCATTCGGCCCAACCAGTCCATATCGGCGTTTATGCTCCACTCTAAACTGCTTCGGTCTTTCATGATCTAAATCTATCAGCATAACCCTCTATTCCCTTTTCCCTCATATCCTTGTCTAGCCTCCCATTAAATGCATCTATACTATTCGCTTCAACCACTCCCTGTGGTAGTGAGTTCCACATTCTCACCACTCTTTGGATAAAGAAGTTTTTTCTGAATTCCCTATTGGATTTCTTGGTGACTATCTTATATTGATGGCCTCTAGTTATGCTCTTCCCCACAAGTGGAAACATTCTCTCTATATCTACTCTATCAAAAGCTTTCATAATTTTAAAGACCTCTATTCGGTCACCCCTCAACCTTCTTTTTTCAAGAGAAGAGAGACCCAGACTGTTCATCCTTTCCTGATATGTATACCCTCGCATTTCTGATATCGTTCTTGTAAATCTTCTCCGCAACCTCTCAGTTGCCTCTATATCCCTTTTATAAAAGGCAAGCAGTACTCCAAGTGTGGTCTTACCAAGGTTTGATACAGATTTAGCATAACTTCACTACTTTTCAATTCTATACCTCTAGAAATAAACCCGAGTGCTTGGTTTGCTTTATTAAAAAAAAACGACCTTGCTAACCCACGTCGCAAGTAAATGTTCTGTGAGAAAACCCTTGAGTGTTTGGAATGAAGGAATTACCGATTGCTCCTGAAAATAGCCATCCTCTCCTAATCGCGTTTAAAGTGCTGCAGGGCTTTCAACAACTCCCATACCCACACATAGCAGCTTTAGCATAATTCTGCCATTTCCATTTGCACCCCATCTAGACTCATCTTTAGTTTCTTAATGTTCCATTACCCTCTCCTTTTGCCTTGCACCATCCCTTGTCATCATTTAATCTCTCCTGCCTTTCACCCGACCACAGCCTTTCCTTTTTGTTCTTTTCTCTCCTCTCTCCTTTCCCTGTCCCTACACTTGCTTAAAAACCTTTTTACATCTCTAACCCTTTCCAGTTCTGCTGAAAGATCATCGACCTGAAACATTAACTCAGTTTCTCTCACCACAGAATGCTGTCTGACCTGCTGAGTATTTCCAGCAGGTTATGGTTTTAATCCCCTCCCATACCCTCTGCAATATAAGAGTTTTAGTATAAGGGGTGTCACAGTTGTGGTGAGGCAGACTGGTTGGGTTGGGTGCTCTTTGCCTTTCCATCATTGTTCATAGGTTTATAAGTAACCTTTAGGGCTGCTGACCAAGGGCCATGCGGTTCTTTGTCAGCCGGCATTGACACAATGGGCCGAAATGGCCTCCTCCTGCACTGTAAATGTCTGTTTCTATTCATAGACGGTCCCTCGAATGAGGATGACTTGCTTCCACGAGTTCACAGGTGTTTCGATGAAGGACCCGATGTTCCAGTCCTGAACTCCAATTGAGGGGGTGGAAGATGCCTGTGTGTGGATTTTTTAAACGTGTGGTGACCGTTGCACATCAGCCACCACACGGGCTTGACAGAGCTAGGCCTTTATCCAGTGGCATGGGTGAACCAGGACGATTGGAGACCTGCTCTGCTACACGGACCTAGTGCGCACACATATCGCCTCTGCATTACAGCCTCTCACAGACGATGCACGCGCTGAGCACACATTTCTGAATTCAATATTCTTATAGCTCATTTTGTTGTCCAACTCTGCATTTGGATATAAAGTTCCTTTCTCTGAAGCCATTCTTCTCTAGAGCAATTCCCTCGCCCAGTTACATAGCTTGCCGCAGGATTCTCGGTTTCACAGGTGTACTTACTATCTCCTCCAAGCGATCAACTAATATTGCCACATAAAACGTCCAAGTAATTTTATATGCTGGGAAGTGACAGTCTCACGTCCTAGAACAGCTTAGAATAAAAGCCCCTAACATTTCACAGTCGAATATAAATACTAACGATAGTTGCGTATTTAACGCACACAATAACGGTTCCCCTTTCCTTTCTTATCTCTGCCTATCCTTAGCTGACCTGATTGGAAAATAAACAGGAGAGAAAGCTCAGACAACTGATCCATCACATTAAATAGGTAGCATGTAGTATAATAATCGAGTAAAATGTACGAACTCCCGCAAGACAGACACTGCCCCTAGATGCAATCTGACTTTTGCCGGCTCAGCTTACTACGTTTCATGATTGCACTTTAAGTATATAAAAAAACTATTTTCGCACTCCCAAAGCTTTTTGACAGCGACACGAAATCTATGTTCTGGATCAATTCTTCAGAATTATATTCTAAATGCAATCACAAAGACTGATCAATCTCAGAATGGGCATTATATAAACCTGCTGAGTATTTCCAGCATTTCCTGCCCAATATTGGTCCTTCCTTACACTCCCACTTTAGATTGCTGCTCATTAGCTCATTGATTGGGTAGTTTCTCTCTTGAACCCATGGGTTTCAACAATGGAATTAAATAAAGCTTCAGTAATCAGAGTGTAATTGCATTATGTTTGATTTATACTCCTGCTGCCGCGAACAGCCTATTGATTCGTTCAAAGATAATTCGTTCACTTTAAGCGGGTTTGCTCACCTATTTATCCATTAACTTAAAAACATCCTATTGGATGACCAATGGACGGTTGGGTCCCAAACTATGATACAGTGCTGTTTAATTGTGTCCATCCGTAACAAGTGTATTGCTCCACCTTTCCCTGCCCCGTCGGAAGGGACAGTAACGATGTCGGGCCGTGAGAAAATTATGGTCAAACCCAAGAACGTCTCGCTCATCCAGATTCGGATTGCAGTTCCCGGTTGGGCGGGTGCACAGATTCCTGAACTACATTGAGAATTGGGGCTGGAGTACCCGTCTACTGGGCGGCTGACCGCGACTACCTGGCGGCCGAGGTGCTGGAATCAGCCGGAGTCGCCGCCCAAGACAAGATCCCCCCTCGCCACATCCAAGTGACCATTCCCCAGAGTGGGGTACTGCCACACATCCACGCCCAGCTCTTCCCTAAGGAAACGTCCACGGGTGTGGGAGAAGCCAAGGACCCGGGCTCCTTGGAATTGTAACTTTGGACTACAGGTTCCCTACAATAAATAGAACACCACGCCCCTCCCTCAACATAACCGCCTTGCATTTTGCAAAGCAGTTGACTTTAAAAAAATCTGCAATGTGTCAAAGACTACCAGAAACGGCCAATAGCCACTGTTGTGGATTGTTATACCCTCCAAACTGATCGAATAGCGCTCGCCGTTATTTATGCGCAAATGGTACAGGGCGCGGGGCAAATGTGCGGTTAAAGTCCAATCCAAAAGTTGCTGTCCCAGTTCGCTGCATTGCTATTGGTTTCACAAAAACGGCATCTCATTGCCTCGCCATTGAATGGCGTGTAATTTCTGCATTTGCACTGTAGCCCCGCACCACAACATTAAGTCTTGCCTATTTAAGTCTAAGTACCCTTTTAACAACGTACATTTATACAGCACCTTTCATCGTAAAGTCCCAAGGCACGGGAGAGTTATCAAACAAAATTTCACACTGAGCCAAAGATAAAATATCTTACAAGTTCTGATCTCTAATAAACTAGCATTGTGCCTATTGTGTTCCTAACACAGGGAGGTTAAAGTAACAGTGACTTCAGTCTTTATTAAGGCACTCCAGAGTGAGGAACAGGCCTTAGGGGACTGGCTTATATACAGTGCTCCCAAGGGATGCTGGGATCCCTTGGGACTTCCGGGGATGCACTCCCTGGTGGCAGAACATGGGAGTGCTTGCTTTACAGATACACAACAACGCTTTTTAAAAAAAGGTGTAGAAATGCAGTCGTGATAGATAAAATGCCTGCATTGCAATGGAGTGTAACAAATAAACTGAGGGAATTCAAAACAATTATTTTACAAAGATCTAGACTAGATAGCATTAACAAACCAGTTGCAAACTGGATAAGAATGAAAAATGTCAGGATATCGTACTTAAGAGGAGTAGAACATATAAGAAAGGAGGCAGAGGGGCAATATTGGCTCTAGAAGGAACACGTGTTGTAGAGACAGTTGATGTAGATGAGGAAGGCAGTCAGCCAATAAGGTTGGAGGTGAAGGTCAAAAGGGTTTGTTAGTGGGGTGTGACAGATCTCCAAATTTGTAGTCCGATTAGACAGGTGAGTAGTAACAATATTATTTGGAGATCTTAATTATCCACTTGTGGATTTTGTGATATAGGGCAAGTAAATGGTGAAAAGCAAATGGAAATCCTAAAATTGTCTGCAGGCTTCCTTCCTCAAGCATTCTGTTAATAGCCTGCAAGGACAGAGATAGTGCTCGATCTCATCATCATCATCATCATAGGCAGACCCTCAGAATCGAGGAAGACTTGCTTCCACTCCTGAAGTGAGTTCTTTGGTGGCTGAACAGTCCAATACAAGAGCCA
Source organism: Pristiophorus japonicus (assembly GCF_044704955.1). Classification (NCBI taxonomy): domain Eukaryota; kingdom Metazoa; phylum Chordata; class Chondrichthyes; family Pristiophoridae; genus Pristiophorus; species Pristiophorus japonicus. The sequence continues at coordinate 89,529,694 of NC_091987.1, forward strand.
CAGACTCTGTCACAGGTGGGACAGATAGTCGTTGAGGGAAGGGGTGGGTGGGACTGGTTTGCCGCATGCTCTTTCCGCTGTCTGCGCTTGATTTCTGCATGCTCTCGGCGTTGAGACTCGAGTTGCTCAGTGCCCTCTCGGATGTACTTCCTCCACTTAGGGCGGTCTTGGGCCAGAGACTCCCAGGTGTCAGTGGGGATGTTGCACTTTATCAGGGAGGCTTTGAGGGTGTCCTTGTAGCGTTTCTGCTGCCCACCTTTGGCTCGTTTGACATGAAGGAGCCCCGTGTAGAGCACTTGTTTTGGGAGTCTCGTGTCTGGCATGTGGACAAAGTGGCCTGCCCAGCAGAGCTGATCGAGTGTGGTCAGTGCTTCAATGCTGGGGATGTTAGCCTGAATGAGCACGCTGATGTTGGTGTGCCTGTCCTCGCAGGGGATTTGTAGGATCTTGCGGAGACATGGTTAGTGATATTTCGCCAGAAACTTGGGGTGTCTATTGTACATGGTCCATGTCTCTGAGCCGTACAGGAGGGCAGGTATTACTACAGCCCTGTAGACCATGAGCTTGGTGACAGTTTTGAGGGCATGGTCTTCAAACACTCTTTTTCTCAGGCGACCGAAGGCTGTACTGGCGCACTGGTGGTGGTGTTGCTCAATCTAGTTCAATAACAAAATAGATTGTAGCAATGAGCACCTTGAATGTATTGATCACTGATTAAGTTTAAGATCCAACTAGAAAAGGTACAAAAACTAGAACACCAGATTGGATTTTTAGAAAGCTGAAGCAAGCTAGCCACAGAAAGATGGAAGAAATTCTTGCACAGATCAACAGTAGAATGTTCGTTTTATTTTAAAAAGAGCTTGCAAAGGTACAGAATAAGTATATTCCATTTATATATAGATAGATGGAAACCAATAGTTTATGGACGTTTAGAAACCAAATCAGAGGGTCTCTGAATGGAAAAAACAATGAAAAAGAAGAGGGTGAGTGGAAAGCTAAGAGGGAGTATGAGTGGGGGAAATGCCTCAAAGGTACACTTAAGATGCAAACATCGGTAAAAAGAATTAAGTGAGGTGAGAATCGTGACGGGATTGTCAATTGGTGGATGATCAAAGAAATAATGCGAGGTATTTAACAAATACTTTGTATTGGTCATTACTGAAGAAAAGGATACTGGAGCAGGGATTAATCCTAAAGTGTCTGAGAGCAATATGATAAAAGGAAAATTATAGATGTTGGTTAGGTTAAGGGAAGACAGGATTGACTGGATACAACTCTTTAATACCGGCGAATTGCCAATTCAACCATGTGCCCCCTTGTTAAAGGGGCACTACCACTAAAACCTGTAAATTAACAATAACATTTAAAGGAACTTGAATAAATTAAATTAATATTTTGTTCCTGGTTGTGATGATGCAATCCTGTCCCTCTGGATCCCACCGGTCACGGAAGGCCCTGAGCGTACCGGCGGACACCGCGTGCTCCATCTCCATAGCCGCGGAAGAGGCAGGCAGTCGGACCGGACGGTCCCTCTGACCGCCCGCTACCTGCTGATTGGATACATCCTAGAATCCTGAGGGAGGAAATTGCGGCATCTCTAGAAATGATATTTTAGGGCTCTATTGACTGGATTGTGCTGATAGCAGCTAATGTAGTAGCCATTTTTAAAAAGGGAGCCTGAGCTAATGTTTGTAGGCAGTAACGATTGAATCTGTGCTGTACCTTCGATTGTTTCCACTTCCTTCCTATAGTGTGGACCCTAAAACTGCACACACTGCAACTGTGACTAAGGTTTGTATAGATTCACCATTACATCTTCACTTATCTCTTGCCACGAAACACGGTATTTTGTTTAGCTCTTCACTGGTTATCCACTTGTGCAGCTTTTAGTATCTTGTGAACCCAAATTCCTCTGTTCCTCCATATTCGACCCAACTTTTCTCCATTCAAAGTATAACTTTTTAATCAAAGTGAACCACCTCATTCTGACTGAATTCCATCCGTGCTCGTTGATCTACACTGGTTCCGGTGCAGCAACACTTTGTTGCTTGCCTCTCTTCCGCGGCTATGTTTGTGCCCAGGTGTCGTTGGAGATGGAGCACGCGGTGTCTACACTTGAGGCCTTCTGCGACCGGTGGGTACCGGAGGGACAAGAGTGCATCATTACAACAGGAAACACAATTTTAATTTGATTTGTTACGGTTCACTTTTAATGTTTGTTTGCTAATTTGCAGGTTCTGGTGGTTGTGTCTCTTTAGTAAGGGGGCACATGGTTGAATTGTATAATTTAAGAGTTGCAGATTGTTGGAGTCTCAAAGGGTATATAATAGGCATTAATTTTCAAAAGCTGCGAGATCGCAAACTGAGCAAATTGAAGCAGAGTGAAGGAAATTTGAGTGCAGAGAAGCAACACCTTGTGAAACTTTCCATCCTTGTGTTCAAATCTTCCATGGCCTTGTTCCTCTCTATATCTCTAACCTCCAGTCTTACAACCCTCCTGAACTCTGCGTTCCACCAATTGTGTCCACTTCCTTTGCCCCACCAAGTGATTTGTATGCATTGACAGACCCACTGGGGAGGAAGTCAGTGTTTCATCCTGCCTCCTGGCTAGGAACACATGGAAATTCAGATCTTAAATAAAGATGCATGGAGCTTGGCCTCTTAAAATATTGCTGGATGGTCAATTTGTGCAATTGGAGGCAGTGTAAACTATGCCAAAAATGAGTAGTCAGCCTGCGAAGGGGTGGGAATTAAGGACTATGGAACAGATGTGAAAGTGCTTTTTTTTCTTGCGAGAAAGCTAATTCAAAATAAAAACAATTAAATGTAAAGGGCTATTTGCTAGTGGAGACATGGGGGCCGAATTTGGTCGCCGTCCATTTCTTGGCGATCCCCAGGCGGCACCTACCTTTTTGCTGCCTGCTGCTGCCACGTCCCATTTTTGGCTCCATTGTGTGGACGGCAGCTGGCGGGCAGGAGCGGGAGTGAGTGGCCGGCGTCATCAGTATGCGGCAGTTGGAGGCCTTTCCCATCGGGGATCTTCAGACGACCTCCAATGTGCAAGCGCAAGATTTCACAATTTTTTTTGTAGTCGGGGCTGTTTGAGGCTGATTGTTGTATTGCGCATGCGCATAAAGGCACACCACTTTATTCCACCTGTGAGTGTGAGAGGGGATTGGAGAAGAGAGAGGTGGAGATTGGAGATGACAGAGTTGGAGGTGGCATTTGAGAGGAGAGTTGAAGGTTGTAGAGGAGCGAGTTGGAGAAATTGAGACACACAAACTGCTGATCACCCATTCATTTCATCATTGACGATGAGTAGCCTGAACCCAGCAATGAAGATTGGCAAAACAAGGCCCAGAGCTCCATGCTTTAATGAGGAGGAATTGGGAGGAGCTAGTAACGGAGGTGGAGCGCAGGTACAAAGACCTCACCCAGGATGGTCGTGGTAAGCCTCCACCAGCCCAATACCGATGTATTTGGAGGGTGATCACTGAGATTGTGCCCGCAATGGGCAACATTGAGCAGGATGGGGACCAATGCCGGAAATATTGGAACGATTTGGTGGCGGCAGCAAGAATAAAAATGTATTCGTCCCCTCCTGTCCAACGGCAAAAGAGTTGTGTGCTAGATGTATGTGTGGTGGGGGGCGGGGCGGGGGCGGGTGGGGAAGTGTGTGTGGGGGGCATGAGCAAAGGGGCTAAAGGCTGCAACGTTCTTTGTGCAGAATAAAAATGCATCCAAGGCAGCAATCCTGAGTGGGATGGGAGGGGGACCAGCAGAGATGGTCGAATTGAGCAGGCTGGAGAAGCGTGTGTTGGCATTGGTGGGTGACCACTGCCGTGCAACCACAATGGTTGATGCAGATCCGGTGCTACAGCATGGTAAGGTTATACTAATCTGCGGTCTGAGCCATGCTCATGGCATGAAAGGTCATGCAATGTTAAGGCACTCATGGTTTACTGCACACTTTGTTGCCAAGTACTGGTGTGCCCATGTAGAGATGCAACTCCTTGCTGGCAGAATGTGAGATGGCACAGCTCACGTCTCAGCTTGTCCTGCACCACCACCTGCACCCCACCCCTCCACGAAATATCATCCTCTACTTGCAGATGTTGACTCGGACAGTTCGAATTCGAATTAAGGCACACCCTCTACGTCTGACGCTAACGTCTCCCATGCCAACATCGCCCCCATCCCAAGACAGCGGATCCCTCCTCCACCTTCCCTCCCCCACCAGATCACACATTTCCACGGCTCCCACCTACGCCACCCTGAGCCACGAAGAAGAGGAGGGAGAAGGGCCCGTCTTTGAGCCCCTTGAGCTCCAGGAGCAGGAACAGGATATCAGCAGCCTCCTGCCATGTGAGCCAGATGTCAGCAGAACCTCGGCGCGGCCTCCGAGTTCCTAGGGTTTGGAACGGACTCCACACTGGCAAAGAGGCTGTAACACGAAGGCAAGCAAGGCGCCAGAACCCACCAGCAGCGAGCATCCACCTGAGGATCCACCACGGCTCTCTGCAATTCTGGAGATGGTCCAGCTATCATGGACAAGCATGCAGGTAGGTTGCGATATGCTCCAGACCATGACTGGGATAGCTGGCAGCATGGCCACCTTCACCCAACAGCACGATGACAAGATGGACCGGCTCAACGCTGTGTTGGAACGCACAACCGAGAGTATTGAGTCATTGAGGCAAGAGATGGCTTCTGGACGTGGCCCCTGAGCCCACACCCTCAAGGCAGACAGGTCTGGAGCAGCAGGGGATCCTGGCGCCTTTTATCACACCCCCTGCCTTCTCACCAAGACGGAAACATCTGCAGACATCCCACTGCCTCCTGCACAAGCTCGTCAACCAGAGGCAGTGAGGGGCAGGAGAGCAGCACGCCGTGTTGTAGGCGGGGCGAGGAAGAGGAGCTTGGGCATGGCTTCAAGGAGGGCAGGGAGAGAGGTAGTGGTGTCGAATAGAGGGGTGGGTGTTGGTGGTGTAAATGTAAATATAATAATGTTATGTAACCTTTGTTATTGTGCACATAAATACACCCACATTATTGACTCTCTCTTGGTGAGTGTCTGATTTTAACATCATGTGTGGTGCCATGAGAAACACACATCCGTCCCTCAGGTCATCTGCTTTATCAGGAATATCTTCCCATCCACATGGCTGCAGGTATAATGGGTAGGGTCACCAGGCCATCACAACATGCTTTATGTGCTGTGCGAGTTATTTGATGTGTCAGATTAATTACATCTCTCACCACAAGACACGCTGGGTACAGGTCTTTTGTGATGAATCAGAACAGATTTTATGAAGTAGTTTCCTCGCAGTGCAAAGAAAGACACATTAACAGGGCAATAGTGACAGTCTAGTTGTTGAAACCTCAAAGGAAGGCTACTGACTCACCGCGGCGCTTGTCACTTGCTGTGTTCTATTGACCGTAGTCTTTCCTCAGTTTGGTCTGTAATCGCGCTGCCCCTAAAGTCGAATAACTGTAACTTTATACCCTTTTCCTCCCATACAAATGTTGACAAATTCTCAGGCTTACAATAGATCATTCTAACCCTAATCCTGTATGTGATACATAGTGCTTCCCTGAGAACTTCTTGAAGGACTGTGTCACAGAATTAATTAATCAGCTTGGATGGACAAAATGTGACTTTTCACTTATTCATAATTATTTTGCCTTCGCCATTGGGCTTCTCAATGAAGGTCTTTCAGCAAGGTCAAAGAAAAAAGTTTCCATCAGCTTAGACACATTTCAGTCGCTTTTATCGCATCCAAATTAAACATGACCATCAGCAATAAAGTAAAGCAACATCCACCTAACTTTTTTCCAGCAGTCCCATTCATGATGGTCCAGCATCTGCACCATAGCCGCCGCGATGTGCAGCTTTGCAGCACTCGGAGCCCTTCTCCCTGCCACTCAACTCACAGCCAGCTCAGACCTGCTTTTTGCGAGCGGTCCTCCTGGCGGACGGCAGGTCGATCTGAGGCCAGCATCCCTGATCATAATGGCCGATTTGGAGTATCCGGCTTGGGCGGGCGGCATGCCGTCAAGCCGGCGGATTCCTCTGCAACCAATCTCACGCTGGGCGGAACCTGGACAGCAGATAGGCGGTTCCGGAGGAATCGGCCGAAAGACATAAATTACCAGCGGATCCTCAGCGATTGCGAGTGCAACCTGGACCAAATTCGGCCCCCATGTATTTTAACAATGACTTTGCTGGTAATGTGGGTTGAATGACTGCGTAAACATGATATGAATGGCAGACCTGTTCTCTTTCTTGGAGCTTGTCTATCTCCATATTTCCATTTAAACATGCTGGTGGTTTCTTTTACTCTTTACCACCCCATACTCAATCTTTTGGTAGAGAAAATGCTGAATTATGAACAAATCAGGGATTTCTCCAGTTGATAAAAAGCTCAATTGGAGTCTTCAGAATTTTTCTTTCCTGGCTGCACAAACCGTTCTGGTGACCAATAAATTATTTCTGGGCCAGTTACATCAAATGCTCTGTGGATTGTATTTCCAAGAGTACAACATTTATGGGTTATAAGGGCTGTGCCATGAATTTATTTTCAGGCTCTTCATGAAACCATTATAATGTCCCTGTGGGAATGGGGTTTGTGCCTGAGGGATGGAGAAAATATATAAGAACATAAGAAATAGGAACAGGAGTAGGCCATACGGCCCCTCGTGCCTGCTCCGTTATTTAATATCATGGCTGATCTAATCATGGACTCAACTCCACTTCCCTGCCCACTCCCCATAACCCCTTATCGTTTAAGAAACTGTCTATTTCTGTATTAAATTCTGTATCCCAGCTTCCAGATCTGTGGAAATCTGTGCAACGAATTCCACAGATTTACAACCCTCAGAGAAGAAATTTCTCATCTCAGTTTTAAATGGGTGGCCCCTTATTCTAAGATCATGCCCTCTAGTTCTAGTCTCCCTCATCAGTGGAAACATCCTCTCTGCATCCACCTTGGCAAGACCCCTCATAATCTTATACATTTCGATAAGATCATCTGAATTCCAATGAGTAGAGGACCAACCTACTCAACCTTTCCTCATAAGTCAACCCTCTCATCCCCGGAATCATGTATATCCTTTCGTAAATATGGAAACCAAAACTGCACGCAGTATTCCAGGTATGGCCTCACCAATACCCTGTATAGCTGTAGCAAGACTTCCCTGCTTTTATACTCCATCCCCTTTGCAATAAAGGCCAGATTCCATTAGCCTTCCTGATCACTTGCTGTACCTGCATACTATCCTTTTGTGTTTCATGCACAAGTACCCCCAGGCCCCATGATACTGCAGCACTTTGCAATCTTTCTTCATTTAAATAATAACTTGCATTTTGGCAGAAAATATTAAAGAACATGACCTCACACTTTTCAACATTATACTCCATCTGCCAAATTTTTGCCCACTCACTTAGCCTGTATATGTCCTTTTGCAGATTTTTTATGTCCTCCTCACACATTGCTTTTCCTCCCATCTTTGTATCATCAGCAAACTTGGCTATGTTACACTCAATCCCTTCATCCAAGTCGTTAATATAGATTGTAAATAGTTGGGGTTCCAGCACTGATCCCTGCGGCACCCCACTAGTTACTGATTGCCAACCAGAGAATGAATCATTTATCCCGACTCTCTGTTTTCTGTTAGTTAGCCAATCCTCAATCCATGTTAATATATTACCCTCAACCCCATGAACTTTTATCTTGTGCAGAAACCTTTTATGTGGTACCTTGTCAAATGCCTTCTGGAAGTCCAAATACACCACATCCATTGGTTCCCCTTTATCCACCCTGTTCGTTACATCCTCAAAAAATTCCAGCAAATTTGTCAAACATGACTTCCCCTTCATAAATCCATGCCGACTCTGCCTGATCGAATTTTGTTTTTCCAAATGTCCTGCTACTGCTTCTTTAATAATGGACTCCAACATTTTCCCAACCACAGATGTTAGGCTAACTGGTCTATAGTTTCCTGCTTTTTTTATAAAAGGGAGATTAAAAAAATAACTCCGGTAAACACAGCCCGATGCTCATTGTAAGAATTGGAAGGGATCCTGAAAGAACTAAATCACCTACAGAAATAAGGAACAAGAGGGAAATCATGCCTCGTGAATGAGTTCTGAGATAAAGACATCCAGACATCAGAGGATGCAGTAAAGAGCAACTGCATTAATAGCTGGAATTAGGCACCTGAGATATGAGAGGTTGCAGAAGCTGAGAATGGTTCCACTGAAGAGAAAGCTCAGTGGCGATAATAAATATTTAAAGGACACAAACGAGATAAACGTCAATGTAGTCACAGCAGATGGCATTAGGCAAGGGTGGAGTAGGTAGTCTTTGCGAAGCACTTTGGGATGTCCGGAGGTCATGAAAGGCACTATAAAAATGCAAATTTGTTATTTTATCTGCTGTCTCACTTAACTGCTTTAGTTTGACCTCAAAAAGACAGTTATCTTGCCCCTTCCCTCTGAACCCTCCACACAACCCCAACCCCCCCAATGAAAAAAAAGGGGTGCCCAGCAGCCCTTTGCAAGCTGCTGGCAGTGGAAAGCCCAACCAGTCACACATGGCACTCAGCAGATCATCAGCAATACACTAGCAGCAACAATTAAATTTGAGCTGCCCTCGTTGAACATCAGCTCATATATGGGCAGGTGCACAATACCTCTGCAACAGTAGTGAGCATCAGCAGTAAATGCCAGCAACGCTCCCTCGCTTGTGCACACATGCAGTCTGTGTCTCTCTCCTTTTATCCACCACCGCCCTTACATGGGCTGATTTTCATAACCATCATGTCTCATGTGCACCAAGGGTCAGAATCCCATAATGCCAGATCTCAGCTCCTTTAACACATCATAGGATTACATAGGATATACAGCATAAAAACAAGTCATTTGGTCCAACCAGTCTATGCTGGCATTTATGCTCCATTCGAGCTTCCTCCCGACTTTCCTCATCTATCAGCATAACCGTCCATTCCCTTCTCCCTCATATGCTGATTTAACCGCCACTTAAATGCATCCATATTATTCGCTTCAACCCACTCCCTGTGGTAGCAAGTTCCATTCTTACCACTCTCTGGGTAAATAAGTTTCTTCTGAATTCCCCATTTGATTTCTTGGTGACTATATATTGATGGCCTCTCGTTTTGCTCTGCCCCACAAATAGAAACATTCTCTCTATCAAAATCTTTCATAATTGTAAAGACCTCTATTAGATTATTCCTCAGCCTTCTCTTTTCAAGAGACCCAGCCTGTTCATCCTTTCCTGATAGGTAAACCCTCGCATTCCTGGTATCATCCTTGTAAATCTTCACCACACCCTCTCCAGTGCCTTGATCCTTTATATATGACAACCAGAACTGTACGCAGTACTCCAAGTATGGACTGACAAAAGATTGATACAAGTTTAGCACAAATTCACTACTTTTCAATTCTATCCCTCTAGAAATAAACCTTAGTGGTTGGTTTGCTTCTTTTATGGCCTTATTAACCTGCGTCACTGTTTAGTGATGTGTATTTATACTGAATCCTGACCAATGGATCCACCACAGACCCATTCCACATTCGGACCGGGGTCAAGCAAGGCTGTGTCATTGCACCAACGCTCTTCTCGATCTTCCTTGCTGCAATGCTCCATCTCACCCTCGGCAAGCTCCCTGCTGGAGTGGAGCTAAATTGCAGGACAACCTCCGCTGCCTCCAGGCCAGATCCAAGGTCGTCCCATCCTCTGTCATCGAACTACAGTATGCAGACGACACCTGCGTCTGCGCACACTCGGAGGCCGAACTCCAAGCCATCAACACCTTCACCGAGGCGTACGAGAGCATTGGACTTACACTAAACATCCGTAAAAGGTCCTCTACCAACTTGCCCCCACCTAGACTCACCCTCTAAATAATGTGACCTCCCTATTTTTCCTAACAAAATGTAATACCTCACGTTTGTGTTGAAATTGATTTGCCAATTTGTTGCAGTCGTCCTCTGTATCAACTATCTACCCCAATTTGGGGTCATCCACAAATTTAGAAATTGTGTTTTTGATTCCAAAGTCTAAATCGTTAATATAAATTGTGAACAGTGGTCCCAGCCCTGATCCTTGTGGAACACCACTTCCCACCTTCTGCCACTGTAAATTGCTCATAAACATTGTTTTATTAGCTTTCTCCCCAGTGCAGTGTACAGTAGTGTTGGTTCCACTTTTGATTTGTAATTCATTTGAACATTGCTCATACTAACCATTTTCATTCTGAATGTATTTATTGGATAAGTGTATCAGTCATTTGAACACTGTTGACGCTATCCTTTACATTCTGAATGCAGTATTTATTGGATAATTTTACACTGTATCAGTCATTTACAAAAAAACTAGTTCAATAACTTTTTTCCAGTGCATTTTCCAACATTGTGTTTTACAGCCATTAGTTCTTGGTAACATGGAATGCTTTTACCGAAGAGCACATGCTTCCATTAAGGGCCATTTCCATTTCTACGTAAAACAGATTGGGCCAGACAAATCGAACCTTTAGCAAAATCAAAATAAAATTCACTGTGCATCAGACCTGCACGTGAATACATTAAAATGGGAATGGAGTAGCTTCTGTCTCGAGGCCACACTGGCAGCCTACACATAGTGTCATTGCTACAGGCACACATTTTTGGGTCAAGTACGTAAACAGCAAAATACACTGCAAAGCCCAGATAAGAATCTTTCCACATCAGAAAACCACCTGCTTTTTAAAGACACTCCAAACTATTTTTTAATGCAGCTTATAAGACAAATCTCTCATTGGAAACAGCGAGTTGATTAGAGCGCTATTGTACCACCATATTCTCACCGCATGTGTTTACTTTGCAAAAGAAATTTTCAGCACAGTATATAACTGAATTGGTTTTCTATGAATGTAGAGAGCATCATCTCTATCACGTCAAACTATATACCATACAATGCATACTTGGAGAACATTCTGAACAGGTAAGATTTAAAAATGCAAAGATAATTGCAAACACTTATTTCAGCCCATTCCAGTTATACACAGCAGAAAATATGAACAATCCCAATTTTGTTGAATTTGTGGTACACTTAACTATTTATATCACAACACATGTATACTTTTAAAGGGCAGTTCCGATCTTGTATAGTTTTTTTTAAAAAAAAAGGACATATGAAAATATCCGTAAGATGTTGTTTGTGTGGCCTGATTGTGTTGTGTAAAAGAAAAAGTTTTGTTTAGTGCCGTAATAGGTAATTCCACTTTATAGGCCAATTTGAGTGCAATATTTTGCACACATTCATCACCAACCACTAACTCACCTATACATAAAACATTAACAAATATCACAAACATCGCTGTGGCGTTGAACAATTTATAAAAGTTATCAGAGGCTTAACAGAAGAATAATGGGAATAGCTTTGTGGGTATTTTTCCAAATCACAGAGTTGGGGGCTTCAATCCATATTTTTTAGCAACTTCCGTCTGTGCGTACGCAGCATCACACAGCGAATATAGATGGGCCATCTCCATTTCGGACTTGGCCAGGTTAATGGCCTTGCTAAACATATCGATGGCCTTAGTCAGATTTCCTCTGTAAACAGATTTTAAAACAAATGTAAGATAAGGTGCAAATGCTATGAAAAATGGTGCAATTCTTAAAAACATTTTGGACAATCTATTTAGAAATAAGGTGCACTTTCTTGAGCTGCACCCACCTAAAATTCTAATATTTGGATATCAAAGGATTTAAACATTTCTGACGATGGGAAAATCCTAACCAATTAGACTTTCTTGCTAGATTTCCATGAACATTTTAGATTAATAACTTAAGTCAAATACTAATATCCAAAAATATAATCGGTTTGCAACTGTTAAGACAACTTTTATTTACATGACAATGATTATTCCACAACATAAGGCTCCAAGTGGTAGGAAACTTGCAGAGCTGAGTTGGCTTTCAATGGAGAAATGAAATTGAAGATGAATAATGTTGGTCAATGCTGAGAATCATTGATGATGTAGGTGTGAAGAACACAGATCAAACTCAGAACGAGAGATTATAAATTTAAAAAATAAGCCTCAAACAGGACTTGAAATGTTTTATCCCCCTCCCAGAATATTAGCTATGTGGAATTATTACCAACAGCAGTTGATTTTTGTATTGACAAACTCCTTCAAGAAACAGCTGGATAAAGAAAACAACAAATGCTGTCGGAAAAAATATATAGAACAAAATGATCACATACTCCCCAGGACATGGTTCCTGTGCTGCTGGGGTGGAAGAGAGGGAATATATATTGTGGAGGGCAGCTGAGCATTGAAGATGGATGAATGTTTCTGCCTATATTTTTGGATGCAAGGGTATATTTATGCAGCACTTTACCACAGAATGGTTAAATGGTGGGAAAGAGCCCATTATAGCTGAGGTTGTACAGTGCTCTGCTAGAAATAATGACAAAGTCCTGCAAGATCCAGCCTATTGCGGAACTGGAATACTAACTGAGAAAATCCTGACTTTCTTGGTCTTCCCCTCAGCAGTGCCACAATTGCACTTCATGCCTCCCCAGATTGCTCTCTATGGCACAGCACAACCACACAATTCAGGCGTGATTGAATACTCACTCGTCAGTTGGATGGGTACAGTCGCACCAGCATTCAACACAATCCAAGAGAAAGCAAAACATTTTAGTTGGGTGTCCCTGAACTCAATATCTCTTACCTCCACATCGTGGCTGCATTATTTACTATCTACAGGATGCACTGCAGCAACTCGCTAAGCTTAGTGTAACAGCACCTCCTAGCCCTGCAACGTCGTTCCCCGAGTAGGACCAGAGCAACAAGATCATGGGAACATCACCTCTAAGTTCTCTGCCATGTCGCAAACAATCCTGACGTGGACATATACAGTCATTTGTTATTCATTGCTGAACCAAAACCCTACAATTCCTCAACACTACTGTGGGAACTCGGCCAGCACAGAAACTGCAGCAGCTCAAGGAGGTGGCCCACCAACTCTCTGGGTAACTAGGAATGGGCAATTAATGTCACCCATATTTCAAGAATACGTTTTTAAAAATGAATCTAGAATCATGTGCACTTTCTTATGTTGAACTTCACCAAAATTAGCATCACAAAATGATGGAGTTTCTATCTGACAGATGTAAGCCATACCAGTTCTAAAACCAACCATACACGCTTTGTGGCAACCTACAACTTCTGAGTATTTTCCAAAATCAAACAGCAACGGAGATGTATGACACTCCTTTTAGAAAGGCAAGTTTTAAGAGCAGGATTCAGTACAAGTAAAAACAATTCATAAATAAATTACCTCTGGACCTCAATAGTGCCCATGGTCTCGTATGCAAAATCACATTTATTGTCGATCTCAATTGCCTTGGTGATAAGTTCCAAGCCTTTATCCAAATCCTGTTTCCACTGAAGCTGAAGCAAACTAAAATAAATTAAGTAAATACCAAGTTGCCACATACAGAAAAGCAAAATAGGTACAATTCAGTAATTTTATACAAACTATTTATAAAAAGCAGCATCAATAAAACAAAAGGACACACTAAATGCCCCCAATGCAAGAATTCTCTGGAGTGGCTCTAAATTAAAAAAAAATCATAGGAGCCTATGTAATACTTTCACACCATAATAGGTTGAAAATGAGTGAGATATCGGCAGATCCTCGGTTTGATGTGTGGATTGTGCAAAATTAGCCGATCTCAGCTGAGACAGCACAAGTAGCTGAGTGGGCCTCAGCATGCCTCAGGACGCCGGCGGGGGGGGGAAAAGAGGGGGAAAAATCACTTTGGCTTTCTATACACGGACTCCTGCTGCAGGCGTGCATGTACAGATGTTGCTCAAGAACATTAATGGATTCAACTGTGCTGTTCTTACAGTTGAATAATCTATTGCTAGTTGCAGCCAAGGCCCATATCCAAAAACTCCCACTTGAGGAAGGTGCTGGAGAGCACCGTGCAACTCTATCCTCAAAGGAGTCAATGGCTTAAGAGAGAAACTTGGCAAGAAAATAAATACACAACATGCTGTGCCACTGAGCCATACAGAACAGGAATATTTCTGGGTAAATCATTGTGCCTGCGCTTAATAGGCCAAATTCAGCTAGACAACAGTGCGTGGGCATTATAACTGCCTGAAGCATCCAAGTTATTTTTTGGTGGCTGGCAGGGACAGGCAAAGCAAACAAAGGAAAACTTTGAGGGAATGATGACCAGAGTTCCCAGTCCTAATTGGTGCACAGAGTTGAAATTCCACATGTGCAGAGATTTGACTCTTACCTGCGGTAATTAAGGAGCTAAAGAGGCACTGCCGGACTGAGTTAGTGCCATCAGGTGCAGAGGCATAAAGAAAAAAAACTGGAGCAGGAAAGGAAACTATTAGCTTCCATGCCAAATTCATTTGAATTGTGCATGGAAGTAGAAAAATAAAATGAAAACCATTCTAGATCAATGCCAGTATTAATGCTTTCCTTATTTAAAAAAAAAACATTGCGGCTTATATATCAAACGATTTGATTGACAAATTTCCCGAGAGCATGTCCATGATCCACTGAGGAGTAATTACAGCATTTATGGGGGATGCCCTTCCTCAGCTACAAATATATCGTTTACAATATAGACTTGATCTTAGTTTTCAAAGGACTTAATATGGCACGCAAGGTCGTGGCACACAACTTCAAGCAGCATTTTTAAAATAAATTCATGTATAGAAATTTTAACTTATGACAGATATGGGTAATCCTACACCAAAGTTAATTGTTTTATATCTGATTACTAGAGACACTTGGTAGAGGTTTTGTTGTGCAAACATTAGTTGATTTTGTTGGGTAATTGCAATACTGACAAAGTAAATGAATAGGATGATTATCTTCATTTTTACTAAGTCCAGCATAGGATTAATTGGAGTATTAACAACACATTTGGCTGATAACGGACATTGTACAGTTGAAATCACTTGGTTTATTCCAATTCTTATAAATCACAGATCACTTACCCTTTGTGAACATATGTTGTTGCATTGTCTGGTTCCAGTTCAATGCATTTATCATACATTTCATCTGCCTTGCTAAAATGTTGCTGGTCAGTTAAAGCCTAGAACAAAATGTGTGTCAAATATTGCATTTTTATCTAATATACATCCAATACAAGATTTCAAATATTAAAGTTCAGAATGTTAGTGAATTTGAATTAGAAGAATTAATCTAACATCTTTCATGTCCTCAGGACATTGCAAAAAACCTTCACAGCCAATTGATTTCTTTTTGAAATTTAGCCACAGTTGTAATGTAGGGAAACATAGCAGCTGATTTGCACTCAGCAAGGTCGGAAAAAGCCATGAGATAAAGGACCAAATCATGTGTTTTAGTGGCACTGGTTGAGGGATAAAATGTTGACCAGGACACCAGAAGACCCCTCCCCTCCTCCCTGCTCTTCTTCAAATAGTATAAATGGATCTTTTACTTCCATCTGAGAGGAGAAAGGGGGCTTCAGTTTAATTTCTCATCAATGCAGAACTTCTTCAGTCAGCCTACATAATGCACTCAAGTATCTGGCATGGGACTTGAACCCACAATCTTCTGACTCAGGTGAGAGTGCTACCAAAGCGATTACTAGGCCTTCATCACAGGAAATCTAGATTTAAATCCCAACTAAAGATAAGCAAAAATAATTTGGTATCAGTGACTCTTAAGGTAACAGCGAGTTGAAAAAAAAATGTTTTCTGGCCTTGTACTAAATTGTGGTAGCCATGCAAGTTACATGGCTGAATTAGAGCTTTAGCAATTTAGTTTAGAATTGTTAGAGGTGGTGTGGAATTCAAATGATTGGATTGTAATTATATTTTACACCAAACTAATTTTGTGTGCTCCAAATTCAAAGAGCAAGGTGGCACAGATTCATGGCTGTGATGGGTCAGTTTAGGACAGACTCCTGGAAACAAAGGGAAAAATGAGGACAAGTTGCAAATGCTGGAAATCTGAAAAGAACAGAAAATGTTGGTAACACAAAGCAAAGTCAGTCAACAGTAAAGAACATGATGCCTTTATCAGACTGGAATGGGCTGATAAGATGGGCAAGATCAGGGCACTGACCTCTAAACAACTGGATGCTGACATGAGACGACAGAGCTAGGTATATGAGCTAAATGGGTTGAAGCGCTTTTTTGAAACATGCCTTGTTATCTTTAGAAGAATCAAACTTTAGTATCTTCACAACGGTAGTTTGAAAGACATGCATTTAAACAAAATAGAAAGGCTGATATTTGTAATTGGGCATTACAGAAAAAAGTCATCAGGCGTTAAATGCCTCATTCTCCAGTGTTAGCCTACACCTCATTGAACACAAATGCCCAAAATAACCAGGGTTGAATGCTGAAGGCTTACCTGTGCATATAATGCATAACCCTCGGCACACTTGGGAAAATTTTTAATAACATCTTCAAAGCCTTTTACAGCCACTTGGATCTGCAAAGGATTGCTTCCAGTGTAGGCCTGACGATACTGGAAGAAAAAGTATGACAGAAAAGCATTTCAGTTGGTATACGATGACCTGACGAAGTTCAGAACATTTTTTATTGGAAATATGAAATTATATTTTTTTCTCTTTATATCTATAAATATCAACTGTGTATAAGATTTAAACGTGAAGAGTTCATGGTTGCTCAACATCAAATCTTACGGTGCTCTTCACACAGCACAAGAGAATCTCTTCGTTCCATACTGAGGGCCTCTCTTTTTAAATTTCTAGGATCCTGACTGTAGATTATGCAGAGTAAAATAATATGCAACTCAGCACACTGAAATTAGCTCAGGTACACTGCACTGAATACCATTCTCAAGATGTATAGCCATTATTGACATTGCATTCATGTTACATGATCAGTTCCACATCATTTAAGAGCTTATACCCTTGCTTTGAAGCACATCCAAAAACAAACTGCCTCGTCTGCCAAGAATCTAGTGCTCAACTGTAAATTAAAACTCTTTCTAAGGCACATATGTAAAGTCGCAAATCTCCTCAATGACTAGCAAGTGGATCCTGCATTTGGGGGAAAATGGGTGGGGAGGGAAGGGTGGCAGAAATGGAAGAGCGCCTGAAGGGGAGAGGGGCAGACAGTCGCAGAGGAGGCCTTTAGGAGATTATCTGAAGACAGAGGGAGGTGACAAGCCAGAGATGTAGGGGTAAGGTGACTGAAGGGCTGGTCATCGATGGTACAGTAAAGACAGAGGAGTGGAATGAATGCAGGGACATAAGGCCAGAGAAGATCAGAGTTAGGAAGGAGTGAGGCAATGAAGAAAGGATGAAAATCTTAATGGCCAATTCCATGGGGCACAGTAAGCCAGTTGGTCTTGGCAAGGATCTGGGAGCGAGGGGGGACACAGACATTACTGCAGGTCAGGACAGCATTTTTGAATGACTTGTAATATATGAAGGGCAGAAGTGGGAAGCTGACAAAATGCACTTGAGAAGTCCGGCCATGTGATGACATATTGCTTGAGCAACATACCAAGGTTCCACATTACTGGGCTAAGCCCGAGGTGGTAATCAGAGGAGATGGAGCAGCGGCATGTAGATCTGTGGGATGGAAAGAGGACAGCTTTGGTTTTATAGACATTACAGTGGAGGAAATTTTGGTTCGTCTCGGTCTTGATGTCAGGCAGGCGGTTGAAGATGGTGGCAACAGTTATGAGGGTCAATGGAGGTAGCAGTGATGCAGATCTAGGAGTCACCAGCATCCACATGAAAACTGATCCTTAAAGAGGTAACTCACTATGTGGCAGCCAGTAATATGCCAGTTAGAAGAATAAAGTATTTAGGGAATTTATTAAAGATCCTTGCTTGGTTTTTGTTTTGCAAAAATATTACATGCAGTTGTACTGTGCAATAAGACATTCATCTGTAGTGAAGTTTGCTGAACAAAATTAGAAGTAGATTGCTTACCAATGCAAAGCATTTTTGGGCCTGTGCCAGTGCAGAGTCTGGTCGTAGTCTAATGCACTCATCAAAATCATCAACAGCTGCCTCAACGTGGTCAAGTAAAATCTTCAGCTATAAGCAAAAATGTAGGATTACTGCATACCCTATAATCTGGACAGACGTTGGAATCTAGGCCGACCACAGTAGTTCCCATCTCCAACACTTTTGACACCAAATACAGAACAGAAAATGGAGGGGGAGAGGGTGAAGGGAGAAAGAAGAAAAAAAGGATTCTAGCCTGATTAGTTCCTTCCCAAACAACATCTCCCATCAGTTCTTGATGTGAGAATGTCTACTAGAAGGCAGGATTATCAGCTATGAAGTTCAAGAGAAGTTTACTCCAGCTCACCACCCCCAACTAGGGATGGGCAGCCATGTTAATGTCGGACAGCCCGAGAACAAATAAAAATAAGACAATTTGTCTCAGTAAAGTTGTAAGACTGGTCCACTTCCCCAATTAATCAGAAATTTGCTGGTTGCTCCAAAGAAGCGAA
Organism: Pristiophorus japonicus; assembly: GCF_044704955.1. Taxonomy (NCBI): domain Eukaryota; kingdom Metazoa; phylum Chordata; class Chondrichthyes; family Pristiophoridae; genus Pristiophorus; species Pristiophorus japonicus. Next base: position 89,548,208 of record NC_091987.1, read on the forward strand.
GACAATTGTCTCTCACTCTCATTGTTCTCAGTGGTTTCGACAATTGTAGCTCTTCCTACCTGTCCTCGGTGATGGTAAACATCAGCATTTTGAGGATCAATATCAGCAGCCATGTTGAAATCTTGTGTAGACAGCTGCGATTGTTGCTGCTGCATATACATGCTTCCACGCTTGATCAATGCATTGGCACGCAGCTGGAGGACAATCACAAACAGTGTAACATTATTGAAAGGTTCTTCTCATTGTCTACATGTATTATTTGAGAGACTGGTTGTATATTCTCATACTCAGCCATCCAGATTTTACAGCAGGCAAGAGATCATGTGATTGTTCTGTTACCCCTTCATGTTGCAGCAAGTGGACAATAATTCTGACTTTATACAAGGAAAAATATAATATTCAGTTGGATGGTTAATATGATATTGAAGGAATTAATAAGGAGACATGAGAGTGACTTTTTTTTTTGCTGGATTAGTAAAATTCTTGGATCACACTGCATCGAAATGGACCAACTTCAAAGCAGCTGTTTCTGTATGTAACTTACCTTGACAGGGTTCACTTACCTTATATACTCGCGTATCATGCGACTTTTGAAGACCTAAATTGTAACCTAAATTTGGGGGGTCGCATGATACGCGAGATACAAAATTTGCGGGTGTGAAGTGCTGGCCAAGATTAGGCTGTTAGGCTGTTAAGCAGACCGTATCCACGCTGAATCTCGGCATGCTCCAACAATCCTCTATGTAAAGACATTTCTCTTGGTTTCTCCTCTCACTCTCCATGATGGTTGTAAATCGAATATCCCTGGTTGATATTAGTTCCTCGATACTCATGACCAAATCATTAGTTTATGTGGAAAACAAGCCAAGTTCCTGCAGCACACCACTAACTACATCCTCCCAATGCAAAAAAAAATCCATTTGACTCCTGTCGGGGGGGGGGGGGGGGGGGGGGGGGAAGAGAGAGTCGCGGAGGTCGGGGGGGGGGGGGGGGGGGAAGAGAGAGTCGCGGAGAGAGAGCGCCACGGAGAGAGCGCCACGGAGAGAGAGCAGAATCCACTCGATGTTTCATGTTAAGGTCTGTATTCGATCTCAAAAAAGTGACTCGCATGATACATGAGGTATATGGTAAAATCATGTTTTAGGGACGAAAATTTAGGGGTCGCATGATACGCGAGTATATACGGTAATTTTTAAAACTGTATTTATACTTGTAAATTGAATCCCAAACATAAGAAGCAACTGTAGAATATTTTGATGACAGACAAAAGTTGCCAACACCTTTGCCTGCAGCATGCCTCTGTCATGTTCACGATGTACTCATGCCATTGCCACAGCAAGAGAATTGTTTTTCATTTGGTTTATTGCAAAGCACAGTAACTTTAAGTTAACATTTACAATTTAAATACAAAGCATCTCAAAATGACAATATATTGTTTCCTGCTCTAGATCATTTGTTATCAACCCAAGATGTAGGCTTCTTCATGATGAGAAAAAACAATGCTAGATTTAGGGCTTCCCCAATGAAGTCAGGAACGTTCGAATGTCAGCTACAAATAAAATTCAAACTGACTAGTCTTTTGGGAATCCACCGCACAGTATTATAATTCTGATAACCTACAGTGAATGTAAAAGCTGGTCAAATTGCTAAAGGTGAGAAGATACAAGACATTCTACAACAGCAGAATTTCTCGCATTGTTCCCAGATTGTCAGTCATTCAAATGTGTCAATTAAACGAGCTGGTGGGGGAAGGTACATATAACAATTTACATTATCTGTATTAATTTACCTTTAGCTAACCATTGGAATATGGATTAGGTCAACTTGGTATTATACTGAAGAATGTGGTTTTAGTCACAATGTTCTGAAGACCATTTTGTTTGGGGTGGTGTGGGGGGCACAAATATACAAGGTCATTTCAAAAATGGTCTGCATAAATCCAGAGAGCCTCAGTTGCAGATTTGCAATTATTACTCAATTATTATTTCTCTTAAGATCTTAACTTAACTTCAAGTTCATCATATTGAACCCATTTCTATAAGACATCTAAATAAAACTTAATAGATTAATTATAAAGGTTTCCTCATTCTTCAAATCAGGTTTTGCACCAATAATTTTACTTGGTTTAGTGGTAGCACTCTCACCAGAGTCCGCAGTTGTATGTTCAAGCTCCACTCCACGCCTCGAGCACATAATCTAGGTAGACGATTAAGTGCAGTACTGAGGGAGTGCTGCGTTGTCTGAGGTGCTGTTTTTCAGATTAGGTATTAAATGGGGGCCATGTGCACAAAGCTCTCATTGCAGTTTTTATGAACAGAAGATAGTTCTCCCACTGTCCTAACCAATATTCATCCATCACTCAACCAACATCACCAAAACAAGTGAACTTATCTCATTGCTATCAATGTTACTTTGCTTAAGGAAATTGGTTGCTATGTGATTATACTTCAAAAATCAATGCATTGACCTTGAAGCACTTTGCGACATTGAAAACATAAAAGGCACTACGCAAATGCAAGTTTTTTCCCCTTTCTGTACTATTTTGAACAGTTTTATATTGGTCACTCCTTTTATTCCTCACTGCTACCAAGTCTCACAACTGCCTTAGCTGGCCAAAAAAGCTAAGGACCTCCTTCACATGAGGTTGGTCACAGCAGTGTGGGAGAAGATCATTTGAGAGGTTGAGAGAAAACCTCATTGAGGTGTACAAAATATTGAGGGGTCTGGACATAGTGTATAGTAAGGGTCTATTTCCATTGGTGGAGGGGTCTATATAACGAGGGAGCATAGTTTTAAGGTGGTTGGTGGAAGGTTTAGAGGGGATTTGGGGGGGGGGGGGGGGGGGGACTTCTTTACACAGAGGATTGTGGGGATCTGGAACTCATTGCCTGGGATGGGCACTTAAAGTGCAGTAACCTGCAGGGTTACGGACCGAGAGCTGGTAATTGGGATTAGACTGAACGACCTTTTGTTGGACGGCGCAGATATAATGGTAAGTACTGCAGGAATAGAATATAGCCAGCGTGATCTCCTGGACTAGTTTTGATCGCCTGGATGGGTCAGAGAGATAGTTTCCTAGATTTTTCCCCCCTAAATTGGCTTTTTATCTGGTTTTTGCCTCTCCCAGGAGATTACATGGTTCCAGTTGGAGTGGAGTGTAGAATGTTTCCGTATAAGGGGTGTCGCAGTTGTGTGAGGCGGACTGGTTGGGCTGGGTGCTCTTTGCCTTTCCGCTATTGTTCATAGGTTTACATGTAACCTTTAGGGCTGTTGACCAAGGGCCGTGCGGCTCTTTGTCGGCTGGTGCGGACGCGACGGGCCGAAATGGCCTTCTTCTGCGCTGTAAATTTCTATGTTTCTATGATACCATACTGTGATTTTCTTAAAAGATGATCAGCAATTTAGGAAGAACTTTTTTTGTTCTTCTACCTATGGGACTACCTACGACTTATTCCTACTCTTGGTAAGTAAAAGGAAATTCGGATACAACACCTACCTTCACATTTGCATCTTCCATACTAACGACCATATCAAGGTCAGGTTGAGCAGCTGTGGCATTGCCTATCAGCAGGTAGAAGGTAGCCCGAAGCAACAAGGCTTCAGCCACATATTTTCCATTTGTTTCTATTTCTTTTGTGCATTCACTAATAATTTTGTCATAGTTCTCTTCCTCCATGTATTGTTTCGCCTTCTGGTATCCAGATCTGAAAAATATAAAAAATATAGCTATGACTAAACTGCACCATCAGAAGAGTTTATTTCCGCCCACTCTCTTCCTTAGTCTGATGAGCCCACTAGACCTTTAAGTACAAATTGACAGCAGCCACAAATCAGTAGCATTTGGCAGGCTGGTTTTGTTTTGTTGCATTTCTACATTTGGTAGAATTGTCCATGTTTGCCACTGATACTGGGCTACAGCAAAAACACAAGACTGAGAATGCAGTGGTATTACTTCGATTTGAACCTATGACCTGTATTGCCAGTATCACTATGGTGTTCCTTTACAGCTGCTTTAAAATTTCTTTACTCAGAGGGCAGTTAGAATGTAAAATTTAATTCCACAAGCTGTTTTTGAAGTGCAGGTATTTTTAAAAAGGCACTACAGCGTTGCTTGAAAAGGGGAATATCTAAAGGTATGGTGATTGGGATTAGACTAGGTGTTGCATAGAGAAAAAAACATTGGTGCAGACTTGATGGACTGAATAAGCTGTTTCTGGGCTCTAATATTCTAGGAATTCATGCTGTGGTATGGTTCCACATGCATTGGCAGCCCTCTAGTATCCTCTCTAGTAACCATTCTTCATACTTGAGCCCAATCAGAGTGCTGGGCTATTCAACTATTACCTAAAGCCCCATCAAAGGCAAGGTCAATCAATCACCATGACTAAATAGCCATTATGCTGAAGACCCTTAGCTGATTTTTTCTGTCTAGCTGAGGGATGTTGTGAGCAATGTAAACCCCTGCGGCCCCAAGTGTGATGAATTTTCTCACTACAGATCATAGATTAAAATCAGAACCTTTCTGATCTATACCATACAGTGCACTCACACACTGGGGCTTCAAAAGAAATACATCTTTATGCAAATCACCTTCCTGTTCCCCTGATGTCAGCAGCTTCACCCTCCTTGTCTTTGTCTTCATCAGGTTTTTCACCTTTAAGCATAGGTTGTGAGATGATGTCATCGGTGAAGGAATTAAAGTATGACTTGATGAACTGTGGGGAGGGCATCAGCGGCTCTCTATTCTACAATGGGGGAAAAACAGAAGAGAATGAAAAAACACATTCCTTCCTGTAATAAAAAAAACATAGCACAATTCAAAGGGAATGCAAGTATCACAATCACATTGATCACCTCGGAGTGTACCTCAAAAGATTCTAAACCAGTAAAAAAAATACACAGATGCACAAAATGCAGCACTCATTTAAAAAAAATCTTTCATAACCCTACCATCTACCATCAAATGCAAAGTTGTTTTATACAGTTCCTTTCTGACTGAAATGGTGTGCAAAGTTCTCATCTTCAGTACAACGGCTCACATAATTTAAGATTCTCTTTCCAGGGGAAGCCATAGATCAGACATCTCCTTCAAACATCCTGGGTGTCTGGCATTTTAAACCTGCTGGCGGCAGCATTTTGCCTAGAAACAGGGAAGGAAATTACCTCACGGCAATGTTCCACACTCCTCAGCCACATAATGCACCATTTATGTTAAGGTACTTCGCTCAAGGCAATATAAACAAAGGATTCATTCTTTGTTATGAATATCCATTGCTCCTCTCTATTCCGATCTTCTTCATTCACAAATTCCTTTTGCTTTTTGACATTTATTCTTCCCTAGCTCCCCCCTTTTTTTTATTTTACTCTTTCCCTCTCAAACCATCAGCTGCTACCAATATTGATTTTATCTGCACTAACCCATGTAATTTTGTTTTATTAGCTTGACAGCAATATTGAATAGAATGTTGGTTAACTGATGTGCTGACCCATCCCCGTGATATGTGCTGCCTTTTCATGGCCAACTCCTCTTACTATTTTACAGTCATCTTAGACAGCAAGAACAACTCTGATTTCCTCTTTGCAGGCTCCTCCAGGTAGTCCCACAGCTCTCTCCATGCTCAAGAGTTAAATGTACTTTTTTTAAATTCAGGGCATCCACACTACTACATCTGTCTACTGACCGCTCCTGTTCCCAGCGTGCTCCCATGTCCATCTCCCTCCTGATCACCCACCAACCCTTATCCAAGTTTCACCCCATCTGGACTTCTGCCATCACTAAACTGATCGTGTCCATGAAGCCCTCAACCTCAAAGCACTTGAGCACCCAACTTTATTTTCTCAGTCCCACGATCAAGCTGTCTCTAAATTGTTCAAATTTGCCATAATTGTTCCTTTGCAACCAACCTCTCCACACTTTCCCAACTACTAGTTCATCTCCAACATTGTCTTTCTAGAGTCCTTGGACCGTGTTTGGTCAAACCTAACCTGTTTACTGCCAACAAGACCGCTAAGGTCCTGACGACACTTTGGGCGGAAGTTTGGTGAAAAAAATGGGGGGGAAACGCCCGGTGGAAAAAAATGGCGTTACACGCCGATTCTGGGCAACAAAGGCAATCCTTGGCAAAGTAACACCGAGGCTAGAGTCGGGCCCAGAGAGGGGGGGGGGGAAACAGGGGAACGCAAAAGAAAAAATCTTTACCAAATAAAAAAACAAAACATGACAAAACCTTCAGATGACCCCATCAACAAAATCGCCGCAAAAGAAATAAAGCAAAACATATCACTAACATTTTCTTGCAGGTCTTCATATCTACCGTTAAGGTAAGACCTACTTCCACGTGGGAAAAAAAACGTGTTTCCCCCCCCCCCCCAACCTATGTGGAAGTAGGTCTTACCTGAATGGCAGGTCTTTCCTCCTGCTGGAGCAGAGGACCGCTTGGATGAATCTCAGTTGGGAGGACTTTTTTCGGCGTGCACGCCGGCGCACAATCCCTAGCGGTCTTTTCAAACCACCGGCGTGAGGGCCTCACCAAACTCACAGGGAGGTGAGAGTGCCGAGAAAACAGGGAGACCGCCAGCCGGCGGTGGGTTGACCAAATTTGGGTCCCTAGATTATATCATACCTTTCCAATTAGGCTCCCACCTCAACCATTTGAAGCCATCCAATCAGACTTCTACAAAAAACCGTATTAGTCAAAGCCACAAACGACATCTTGTGCAACTACTTGTAGTTGCTTCTTACCATCCTCCATTACTCCAGTGCCTTCGAACACATCACCCTCCTCGAAAACGTCTCCTCTGCAGCCCACCTTCGTAGCACTGTTCTCTCCTGGTCCCATTCTTATCTACTACTTATTTAGTTGATACCAAACTGTCTCGAATAGCTTCTCCTTCCATTCCCTCACATTTACAGAATGTGCCAGAGCTCCATCCTTGTTCCCAGGCACTCCTTCAGCGACTATGCCACCTCCCTAAAACTCCATCGGCACAGCCACCTTTCCTTCAAAAGTCTCCTGAAACCATACTCTTGGACTGTGCTTCCCCCTGCCTTGCTTTCTCGCTCACCCGCTTGGTATCCATTTGTTTGCCTCGCAAAACACTCTGCAAAGCTATGCATGTTGGAAGCACAATAAAAATGCTAGTTGTTGTCCTCTGAACCTGAGCAGCAGCAGACTGGAACGGTATCTGCCAACAGCACTATAGTGCAACTGTGCATTTGTTTTGTGCTTCTGGCAGATGGAAATACTGATTATATTAATGTGCCTAGAACAAATTCAAGCTGACATACATAACAAGTACCAATAGCATTTCAGCCACCAACCTTGTACTTTTCTTTAGCTTTCTCTTTTCCAAGCAACTTGAGGACTTTGTCAGCAAGCAGCATGCTTTGTTGGTTTTGGAATCCCTCCAGGATACAAACTGCAGTAACATCTGAAAGATGCAAAGACACGGGTCATGTTTCCGATATGAGCACTTGAAATATCCCCAGCAATGGCAAATATCTCTGATTTTTAAAAAAATAAACACCTCCCTGGCATAATTCCAAGTAGCTTGTGATTACAAAATAGGTTGGTAACAAGTAGGATTGGAAAATACTGGATGTTTTGAAGTCAGTGAGATTTTAAACCCAATTAGCTTGCATTAAGCATTTGTTAATTTTCTACGAAATGGATTTTACGTGCTTGAATTACAAAGAGCAGAATGATTATTTTGGAAAGTACAAAATGCTGGTTGCAATTTGGGCTTTCTCTCAAACAAGGCAGTTTCCATAGGTTAGCGTACCACAGGATTAAAAATGATCCTTTAACAGTGATTTTTCCTACCAGATGATGCCATTATGTATTCCTGACCTCTTCTCTGGGGAAGCACAACACACTCAGATCAGTGTTGAGGCTATAACTCCAAATTGAATTTATTTAAATAATTAAACATGCACTGAAGCAAACTGAATATAGAGTTGCAAACTGCATACTTGTTGACTTGAAAACAACAAAATGTAGAATTTCAAAGCCTCTGTTCACAACCTTTAAACCAAGTTCTTTGATAATCTTTTATGCAGGTGCATCCCTCTGCGCTTGCAGAGCTCTCTCCATCTCGAGGACACCGAAACACAATTGCACTGAATGAAATGAACAGAGAAACATAGAAAATAGGTACAGGAGTAGGCCATTCGGCCCTTCAAGCCTGCACAACCATTCAATAAGATCATGGCTGATCATGCAACTTCAGTACCCCATTACTGCTTTCTCTCCAATTCCCTTGATCCCTTTAGCCGTAAGGGTCACATCTAACTCCATTTTGAATATATCGAACGAACTGGCCTCAACAACTTTCTGTAGTAGAGAATTCCACAGGTTCACAATTCTCTAAGTGAAGAAGCCTCTCCTCATCTCGGTCCTAAATGGTTTACCCCTTATCCTTAGACAGTGACCCCTGCTTCAGGACTTCCCCAACATCGGGAACATTCTTCCTGCATCTAACCTGTCCAATCCCATCAGAATTTTATGTTTCTATGAGATCCCCTCTCATTCTTCTATATTCCAGTGAATATAAGCCGAGTCGATCCAGTCTTTGTTCATATGTCAGTCCTGTCATCCCGAGAATCAGTCTGGTGAATCTTCGCTGCACTCCCTCAATAGCAAGAATGTCCTTCCTCAGATTAGACGACCAAAACTGCACACAATATTCAAGGTGTGACCTCACCAAGGCCCTGTACAACTGCAGTAAGACCTCCCTGCTCCTATACTTAAATCCTCTCACTATGAAGGCCAATATGCCATTTGCCTTCTTCACCGACTGCAGTACCTGCATGCCAACTTTCAACGAATGATGTACCATGACACCCAGGTCTCGTTGCATCTCCCCTTTTCCTAATCTGTCACCATTCTGCTCCTTGTTTTTGCCACCAAAGTGGATAATCTCACATTTATCCACATTATACTGCATCTGCATGCATTTGCCCATACACCTAATCTGTCCAAGTTACCCTGCAGCCTCTTAGCACCCTCCTCACGGCTCACACTGCCTCCCAGCTTAGTGTCATCTGCAAAATTGAAGATACTACACTCAATTCCCTCGTCCAAATCATTAATGTACACTGTCAATAGCTGGGGTTCCAGCACTGAACCTTGCGGTACCCACTAGTCACTGCCTGCCATTCTGAAAAGGACCCGTTTATTCCTACTCTTGGCTTCCTGTCTGCCAACCAGTTCTCTATCCACGTCAATACATTACCCCCAATACCATGGGCTTTAACTTTGCACACCAATCTCTTGTGTGGAACCTTGTCAAAAGCCTTTTGAAAGTCCAAGTACACCACATCCACTGGTTCTCCCTTGTCCACTCTACTAGTTACATCCTCAAAAAATTCTAGAAGATTTGTCAAGCATGATTTCCCTTTCATAAATCTATGCTGACTTGGACCAATCCTGTCACTGCTTTCCAAATGTGCTGCTATTACGTCTTTAATAGTTGATTCCAACATTTTCCCCACTACCAATTTCAGGCTAACCCGTCTATAATTTCCTGTTTTCTCTCTTCCCTCCATTTTTAAAAAATGGGGTTACATTAGCTACCCTCCAATCCATAGGATCTGATCCAGAGTCTATAGAATGTTGGAAAATGACCACCAATGCATCCACTATTTCTAGGGCCACTTCCTTAAGTACGCTGGGATGCAGACTATCAGGCCCTGGGGATTTATCAGCCTTCAATCCCATCAATTTCCCTAACACAATTTCCTGACTAAGGATTTCCTTCAGCTCCTCCTTCTCGCTAGACCTTCGGTCCCCTAGTAGTAGAACATGCCAGTATTGTTATTCAGACATAGATCACTCCTTTTGAAGTGCAGGCCAGCTTCTTTAAACATAGAAACATAGAAAATAGGTGCAGGAGTAGGCCATTCAGCCCTTTGAGCCTGCACCGCCATTCAATAAGATCATGGCTGATCATTCCTTCAGTACCCCTTTCCTGCTTACTCTCCATACCCCTTGATCGCCTTAACCGTAAGGGCCATATCTAACTCCCTCTTGAATATATCCAATGAACTGGCATCAACAACTCTCTGCGGCAGGGAATTCCACAGGTTAACAACTCTGAGTGAAGAAGTTTCTCCTCATCTCAGTCCTAAATGGCCTACCCCTGATCCTAAGACTATGTCCCCTGGTTCTGGACTTCCCCAACATCGAGAACATTCTTCCCGCATCTAACCTGTCCAGTCCCGTCAGAATCTTATATGTTTCTATGAGATCTCCTCTCATCCTTCTAAACTCCAGTGAATAAAGGCCCAGTTGATCCAGTCTCTCCTCATATGAGAACCCAGCCATCCCTGGAATCAGTCTGGTGAACGTTCGCTGCACTCCCTCAATAGCAAGAACGTCCTTCCTCAGACTAGGGAGACGAAAACTGAACACAATATTCCAGATGAGGCCTCATTAAGGCCCTGTACAACTGCAATAAGACCTCCCTGCTCCAGTATTCAAATCCCCTAGCTATGAAGGCCAACATACCATTTGCCTTCTTTACCGCCTGCTGTACCTGCATGCCCACTTTCAGTGATTGATGAACCATGACACCCAGGTCTCGTTGCACCTCCCCTTTTTCTAGTCTGCCACCATTCAGATAATATTCTGCCTTCGTGTTTTTGCCCCCAAAATGGATAACCTCACATTTATCCACATTATACTGCATCTGCCATGTATTTGCCCACTCACCTAATCTGTCCAAGTCACCCTGCAGCCTCTTCGCGTCCTCCTCACAGCTCACACCGCCACCCAGTTTAGTGTCATCCGCAAACTTGGAGATATTACACTCTATTCCTTCATCCAAATCGTTAATGTATATTGTAAAGAGCTGGGGTCCCAGCACTGAGCCCTGCGGCACCCCATTAGTCACTGCCTGCCATTCTGAAAAGGACTCGTTTATCCCGACTCTCTGCTTCCTGTCTGCCAACCAGTTCTCTATCCACGTCAGTACATTACCCCCAATACCATGCGCTTTGATTTTGTACACCAATCTCTTGTGCGGGACCTTGTCAAAAGCCTTTTGAAAGTCCAAATATACCACATCCACTGGTTCTCCCTTGTCCACTCTACTAGTTACATCCTCAAAAAATTCCATAAGATTCGTCAAGCATGATTTCCCTTTCATAAATCCATGCTGACTCGGTCCGATCCTGTCACTGCTTTCCAAATGGGCTGTTATTTCATCCTTAATGATTAATTGCAACATTTTCCCCACTACTGATGTCAGGCTAACCAGTCTATAATTACCCCCTTTCTCTCTCACTCCTTTTTTAAAAAGTGGCGTTACATTAGTTACCCTCCAGTCCATAGGAACTGATCCAGAGTCGATAGATTGTTGGAAAATGATCACCAATGCATCCACTATTTCCAGGGCCACTTCCTTAAGTACTCTGGGATGCAGAGTATCAGGACCCGGGGATTTATCGGCCTTTAATCCCATCAATTTCCCGAACACAATTTCCCGCCTAATAAGGATATCTTTCAGTTCCTTATTCTCACTAGACCCACTGTCCCCTAGTACATTCGTTAGGTTATTTGTATCTTCCTTTATGAAGACAGTATTGGTTCAATTGGTCTGCCATTTCTTTGTTCCCCATTATAAATTCACCTGAATCCGACTTCAAGAGACCTACGTTTGTCTTTACTAATCTTTTTCTCTTCAAATATTTATAGAAGCTTTTGCAGTCAGTTTTTATGTTCCCTGCAACCTTCCTCTCGTATTCTATTTTCCCCTTCTTAATTAAATCCTTAGTCCTCCTCTGTTGAATTCTAAATTTCTTCCAGTCCTCAGGTTTGTTACTTTTTCTAGCCAATTTATATGCCTCTTCCTTGGTTTTAACACTATCCTTAATTTCCCTTGTTAGCCATGGTTGAGCCACCTTCCCAGTTTTATTTTTACTCCAGACAGGGATGTACAATTGCTGGAGTTCAACCATGTGATCTCTAAATGTTTGCCATTGCTTACCCACTATCAACCCTTTAAGTATCCTCGGCCAGTCTATTCTAGCCAATTCACACCTCATACCGTCGAAGTTACCTTTCCTTAAGTTCAGGACTCTAGTTTCCAAATTAACTTTGTCACTCTCCACCTTAATAAGAAATTCTACCATATTATGGTCACTTTTCCCCCAAAGGGCCTCGCACAACAAGATTGCTAATTAGCCCCTTCTCATTACACATCACCCAGTCGAGGATGGCCAGCTCCCTGGTTGGTTCCTCGACATATTGGTCTAGAAAACCACCCCAAATACACTCCAGGAAATCCTTCTCCACCGCATTGCTACCAGTTATGTTAGCCCAATCTATATGTAGATTAAAGTTGCCCATGATTACTGCTGTACCTTTATTGCACACATCCCTTATTTCTTGCTTGATGCTGTCCCCAACCTCACTACTACTATTTGGTGGTCTATACACAACTCCCACTAGCATTTTCTGCCCTTTGGAATTCCGCAGCTCCACCCATACCGATTCCACCCATACCGATTCCACATCATCCAGGCTAATGTCCTTCTTACAATTGCATTGATTTCTTCTTTAACCAGCAATGCCATGCCGACTCCTTTTCCTTTCTGTCTATTCTTTCTAAATGCTGAATACCCCTGGATGTTGAGTTCCCAGCCTTGGTCACCCTGGAGCCATGTCTCCGTGATGCCAATCACATCGTATCCGTTAACTGCTATCTGCGCAGTTAATTCATCCACCTTATTCTGAATACTCCTCACATTGAGGCACAGAGTCTTCAGGCTTGTCTTTTTAACACACTTTGCCCCTTTTGAAACTTGCTGTAATCTGGCCCTTTTTGCCTTGGGTTTCTCTGCCCTCCACTTTTATTATTCTCCATTCTATCTTTTGCTTCTGCCCCCCTTCTATTTCCCTGTCTCCCTGCATTGGTTCCGATCCCCCTGCCATATTAGTTTAACTCCTCCCCAACAGCACTAGCAAACACTCCTCCTAGGATATTGATTCCGATCCTGCCCAGGTGCAGACCGTCCCACCTGGACCTGGTCCTGTCCTGGTCCCACCTCCCCCAGAACCGGTTCCAATGTCCCAGGAATTTGAATCCCTCCCTTCTGCACCATGTCTCAAGCCACGTAATCATCGGAGCTATCCTGCGATTCCTACTCTGATTAGCATGTGGCACTGGTAGCAATCCTGAGATTACTACTTTTGAGGTCCTACTTTTTAAATTTAACTCCTAGCTCCCTAAATTCATCTCGTAAGACCTCATCCCGTTTTTTACCTATATCATTGGTACCTATATGCATCACGACAACTGGCTGTTTACCCTCCCTTTTCAAATGTCCTGCACCTGCTCCGAGACATCCTTGACCCTTGCACCAGGGAGGCAACATACTATCCTGGAGTCTCGGTTGCGGCTGCAGAAACGCCTATCTATTCCCCTTACAATTGAATCCCCTATCACTATCGCTCTCCCACTCTTTTTCCTGCCCTCCTGTGCAGCAGAGCCAGCTACGGTGGCATGAACTTGGCTGCTGCTGCTCTCCCCTGATGAGTCATCCCCCTCAACAGTACCCAAAGCGGTGTATCTGTTTTGCAGGGGGATGACCGCAGGGGACCTCTGCACTACCTTCCCTGCACTGCTCTTCCTGCTGGTCTTCCATTCCCTAGCTGGCTGTGGACCCTTTACCTGTGGTAAGACCAACTCACTAAGCGTGCTAGTCACGTCATTCTCAGCATCGTGCATGCTCCAGAGTGAATCCACCCGCAGCTCCAGCCCCGCAACGCGGTCCGTCAGGAGCTGGAGGCGGACACACTTCCCGCACACGTAGTCGTCAGGGACACCGGAAGTGTTCCTGACTTCCCACATAGTACAGGAGGAGCATAACACGTGTCCGAGCTCTCCGGCCATGACTTAACCCTTAGATACACTTAAATTGGCAACAATAATGCTAAAAGTTAATTACTGATATATATATATAAACAGTAAATGTTGGAATGATACAGCACGTCAGTGCAAAGTGTTCTGCTCTTATTTGAATAGTGCCATGTTCATCTGATTGGGCAGAGGGGGCCTTGGGTTAACAGCCTATCCAGAGCATGACACCCGAAACAGTGCAGTGCTCTTAGTACTGTACTGAGCTGTCAGCTTTGATTATGTGCTGAAGACTTTGGAGTCGGGCTTGAACCCACAGCCTTCTGACTGAGAGGCAAGAGTGTAACCACTGAGCCAAGGTTGCCACATTGAAGGGTCTTATGGCCAAAACCATGTTGACTGATCTGGGTGTTTCCAAGATTTTGTTTTTATATACAGCATTTGCAGCTTGCTGCTTTGCATTTCTCCAGTTCTTTCTCAGCAGGCAGACATTACTTATTTCTAACATTAAGTATTTGGCAATGGGCAGCCCTATTACTGTCTGAAGCAATGTTTACTGAAACATTGCATTTTGGAAGTTACGCATTGGATGACATCCCTTTAGCGATTGTGCAATAACAGACAAGAAGCTCCATTTCTTCTCACAGTATCAGACATGCCAAAGTTATAGTTTCATAAACTGAAGATGCTATCCAGGCAACCGCTGACCTGATTAGGCTTTGCTTGTATGCAATAACAAAGATGTGTTGTGTCTCTAGTGCTTACAGGTAGTATTACACATTGCTAAAAATTCAAGGTCAGAAATGTTTTCTTTCACAACTCATGGAGCTCCTCTTTAAATTGAGTGTACACATGCACACACTCACAGAAACTTTATGACCTGATGTATGACAGAACCAAATGTAATGGTATTACTATTTACTCAATTTTTAAAAAATGGGCAAATATTTCATTTGTGAACTTTTTTATACTATGATTTTAAAATTTTATATCAAGTGCTGAATCGGGACAGGGAGCCACAGCATTAAACAGTCAACAATTTGGTGACTTGATGCTGGTTAGTATGGAGAAATTCACCGCTGTGCTATAAGAGGGTGTCATTCTGGGTTGGGGGTCATAGTGGGGTATAATAACTGGGACTTTACTATGCACCAGATCTCTTTCATGAAGTCAATGGTTTCCAAAATATTCTTTAAGCTCAATAAGCAGAAAGAAATTACCAGACGTTAAAAATGTAAAAAAAGAGGTACAAAGAGCAACTGATTGTTACAGTTCCAATTTTCTGCTGTAAAACTGTCATGTTGCTGGCAAGGCCGGCATTTATTGCCCATCCCTAATTTCCCTTGACAAGGTGATGGCGAGCTACTTTCTTGAACCACAGAGAGCAGTTAAGAGTCAACCACATTGCTGTGGTCTGGAGATAGTAGCTATGTTACTTGACTGAGGCCTGGATTATTGATCCGGAGACACGAGTTCAAATCCCACCATGGTAGCTGGGGAATTTAAATTCTGTTAATTAAAATCTGTTAATTCTGGTAAAAAGGCAGTATCAGTAATGGTGACCATGAAACTACTGCATTGTCGTAAAAACCCATCTGGTTCATTAATGTTCTTTAGGGAAGGAAATCTGCCATCCTTACCTGGTCTGACCTATGTGTGACTCCAGACCCACAGCAATGTGGTTGACTCTGAAATAGCTTAGCAAGCCACTCAATTGTACCAAACCACAACAAAGTATACTTACAGCACAGTGGGAATATTTTCACCACATGGACTGCAGTGGTTCAAGAAGGTGGCTCACCACCACCTTCTCAAGGGCAATTAGGGATGGGCAATAAATGCTGGCCTTGCCAGCAACAGCCACGCCCATGTACGAATAACAAAAATAACGAATTCCAATATAGATTTTCCACTCAAATTTTAAACTGGTACCCTGTATTTTGTTCTCCCCACAAAAACAGCATATAGAATCTCAGGAAAATGTAATTTTCAAATCATTCAACTAAGCAAGAAAAAAATATTACTTAGATGTTATAAAGTATATTATCGTTTCACTCATCCCGGAGACCTGCACTTACAACCAGCTCAGGAGATGGCATTTAGATTTCCTGAACTTAATGCCATTCTAAATTTGACAAGTCTGCAGTATAATTGTGGCCTTACAATTCCAATCTGGATAAAAAAATGAAAGTTGGGCTAGACTTGATGGGCTAGTGCATAATACTAAGTCATACACAACAGAAGGTTACAGGCTCATTTCCTGAGTTATCTGATTTCACCCGTGGCAATGAGTGATAAAATTGTGTACAAGTTTGGAGAAGGGATATGAAAAAAAATCAGCCAAGGTTCCTGCTCCTCGTTGCGATTAAGTGACCCCTGCGGGAAATTGACATGTGGTAAATTTGGTTCAGCTATAATTCTCCTCCATGGTAAATGCCTGATAGGCTTATACATGAAGAATGGTCACAGTCTAGATATTGGAAGACTAATAACACTTGTGAAACTAAACTCCAACAAAGTACCTTCAGGATAGATGGGGAAGAAATTGATGAGGAAAGGGAAAAATGAAAGATGTTAGGCAAAAAAAAATACGAACCTTCTAAGCATTCCTTCTTATTATCTAGTCTCTCGTATGCCTTTGCACGGCGGTATAGTGCCTTTATGTACTTAGGGTTGAGTTCTACGGCCTTCGTGCAGTCCTCAGCAACCTCTTTCCATTTTTGCTGCAATACAAATGTGTTACATGATAAAAGTGAATCAGTGATTTTGTAATTTTTTTTGAACAGAATAAAATACAGTGTCAAAACATTCAAACTAATGCAATAGCCATTAGTTTGTCAGACTGCATGTGGGTTTTAATCTATCGTAAGGTGGTGTGAAAAATTCATCTTCCGTGGGAGAGGGGACGAAGAACTGCACTACACTTTTGATCAGACACTTGGATGTACATGGGGAGATTATAGTGTAGACTTTCAACGAATCAAATCCCATTGTCCGCCCAAGGTGTATCATTCCATTTATGGCTACTCAAGCTGTGGCAATAGCAGTCTAATAGATATGTAAAGAGAAAAAGGTTAGTAAAGACAAACGTAGGTCCCCTGCAGTCAGAATCAGGGGAAGTCATAACGGGGAACAAAGAAATGGCGGACCAATTGAACAAGTACTTTGGTTCGGTATTCACGAAGGAGGACACGAACAATCTTCCGGTTATAAAAGGGGTCGGGGGGGTCTAGTAAGGAGGAGGAACTGAGGGAAATCCTTATTAGCCGGGAAATTGTGTTGGGGAAATTGATGGGATTGAAGGCCGATAAATCCCCAGGGCCTGATGGACTGCATCCCAGAGTACTTAAGGAAGTGGCCTTGGAAATAGTGGATGCGTTGACAGTCATTTTCCAACATTCCATTGACTCTGGATCAGTTCCTATGGAGTGGAGGGTAGCCAATGTAACCCCACTTTTTAAAAATGGAGGGAGAGAGAAAACAGGGAATTATAGACCGGTCAGCCTGACATTGGTAGTGGGTAAAATGATGGAATCAATTATTAAGGATGTCATAGCAGTGCATTTGGAAAGCAGTGACATGATAGGTCCAAGTCAGCATGGATTTGTGAAAGGGAAATCATGCTTGACAAATCTTCTGGAATTTTTTGAGGATGTTTCCAGTAGAGTGGATAAGGGAGAACCAGTTGATGTGGTATATTTGGACTTTCAGAAGGCGTTCGACAAGGTCCCACACAAGAGATTGATGTGCAAAGTTAGAGCACATGGGATTGGGGGTAGTGTACTGACATGGATTGAGAACTGGTTGTCATACAGGAAGCAAAGAGTAGGAGTAAATGGGGACTTTTCAGAATGGCAGGCAGTGACTAGTGGGGTACCGCAAGGTTCTGTGCTGGGGCCCCAGCTGTTTACACTGTACATTAATGATTTAGATGAGGGGGTTAAATGTAGTATCTCCAAATTTGCAGATGACACTAAGTTGGGTGGCAGTGTTAGCTGCGAGGAGGATGCTGTGAGGCTGCAGAGCGACTTGGATAGGTTAGGTGAGTGGGCAAATGCATGGCAGATGAAGTATAATGTGGATAAATGTGAGGTTATCCACTTTGGTGGTAAAAACAGAGAGACAGACTATTATCTGAATGGTGACAGATTAGGAAAAGGGGAGGTGCAAAGAGACCTGGGTGTCATGGTACATCAGTCATTGAAGGCTGGCATGCAGGTGCAGCAGGCGGTTAAGAAAGCAAATGGCATGTTGGCCTTCATAGCAAGGGGATTTGAGTACAGGGGCAGGGAGGTGTTGCTACAGTTGTACAGGGCATTGGTGAGGCCACACCTGGAGTATTGTGTACAGTTTTGGTCTCCTAACCTGAGGAAGGACATTCTTGCTATTGAGGGAGTGCAGCGAAGGTTCACCAGACTGATTCCCGGGATGGCGGGACTGACCTATCAAGAAAGACTGGATCAACTGGGCTTGTATTCACTGGAGTTCAGAAGAATGAGAGGGGACCTCATAGAAACGTTTAAAATTCTGATGGGGTTAGACAGGTTAGATGCAGGAAGAATGTTCCCAATGTTGGGGAAGTCCAGAACCAGAGGTCACAGTCTAAGGATAAGGGGTAAGCCATTTAGGACCGAGATGCGGAGGAACTTCTTCACCCAGAGAGTGGTGAACCTGTGGAATTCTCTACCACAGAAAGTTGTTGAGGCCAATTCACTAAATATATTCAAAAAGGAGTTAGATGAGGTACTTACTACTAGGGGGATCAAGGGGTATGGTGAGAAAGCAGGAATGGGGTACTGAAGTTGAATGTTCAGCCATGAACTCATTGAATGGCGGTGCAGGCTAGAAGGGCCGAATGGCCTACTCCTGCACCTATTTTCTATGTTTCTATGTTTCTATGTCAGTGAGGTACCAGTGCTACCTACGGCTAGGAAATGCAGTGCCAATCTTTCTGGCTGCAAACAGGCCGAGGGCTATATGAATCTTCTCCAGCAAGAACCCATGCATAATTTTGTGCTCATGTAGCTATTTGTTTTTTGCATTGGTCCTGTAGGAACTCACGGCATAACTTAGAACTAGATATTTGTAGGGAGAATGCAGGAGAAAATACTGAAATCTTATTCCAGTATATATGTACACAATTTTCAACAATGCAAGATTCACAAATGAATGCATAGTTTAATCACATGCATTTTTTAAACCTTTAAATATAATTTGAAGCTTATTATGTAAATTTATTTTTCTAATATACACACACATATATATATATTATTTGCATAAAAATGTAGTGCGAAACTTCATCAGATGCTTCACATCAACGATGCAATTCTTGCAGATATGTTGATAGTGGTTAGGCCAACACTACAGTTAACCCACTGACACTTTATCAGACAAAACAAAACGCATTGAAAAGCAGTGTTCCATATGGGTTCAAACCCTCAAATGTTAGGTATATACTTCCTATGAAAGTTAATCCATTAAGGCAGCACAATTTTTGCCCCAGAATTGTGCCGTGCCAAAAGCCAACATATTACTGCAGACGACTGACTGAATTTAATGAAACTCCCCATCTTCAGCTACAATGTGAAGATGCAAGGTGGCCAAGCAATCCCCCCTTTGGTTAGAATATGAACTTCTAAATGACTTAACCCCCACCCTCAACAACAACTTGCATTTACATGGTACTTTTAACATATCCTTCAACTAGAAAATTAAGAGTCAAGTGAATTCAGTACATCATCCCTCCCCCACCCCAGCTAGAATGAGAAGCTGAGTGAACAGTGCAATTCCACTGGCTGTTTAAAACTCTACACATGACAGATAATGGAATTTTCACTATTAACTGCAATGACAGCTGTTAATTGGTTAGGATTAAGAGTACAGGAGTTAACAGTGTTTGGATTAATTGTTAAATGACCTTGAATGATTGATCTGAGATGCTCAATACAGAATGGCAAAATCAGGCAACGATTCCCAAGAAACTATATTTGATGTGAAGTATAGTTTTTTCATACTCACATGTGTGAATTAGTCAAAGATGCTGTCACTGCAGAGACAGTGAGTTAGAGCATATTTAATTCCCATTAAAATCTATGGCAGGTTTGCGGCATATCATAAAATTTACATCAACAGATGAGGAAAGAAGAGGAGGTAAAAACTTTGAAAGCATGTAGCTATACTATAATGGCAAAAAAGTACACATCGCAATAGCACCATGAAGAAGTCCCTCCAGTTCAATATTTAAAATTTGGCCAGAAATACCATCATTTTCCATAATAGTTATGATATCCGATGATAAACCCTCGAATAAAAGATTTAGTTCAGGAGTACCCAAGTCTCCATGGGCCACATAGGTAACAGAATCTAAGGGTCCACGTGTAAATTTCATTCCATGTTCAGACAACTATGCATCGATCTCAAATTGCTCATACCAACAGAACCGGTGTCCTGATATATGATTAACCCACCAAAGTAGTAGAGCATTAAGCAAAGCACCTTCCAAACATCCAGGCTCACAAGATTCACAGGACAAACCCCAAGTAAGAAATATAAGTAAAAATAGGACAGAGTTGTTTGGGCTTTTACAACTGGATTGCCAGGGTTTGGGGATGACAATTTGGACATCACTGATTTACGAAATATTTTTCCATTCCAAAAAATTTAGCAATAAAAGTTTGATTAAGTCAACTTGAGGGCCAGAGTTTCCCTTACCTGTTTTTCTGGTGCCCTCACCCAAGGTGCGTCGTTTTAGTTCACCTCCAAGCGCACGGAAAAACGGTGTTGGTATTCTGGCCGCTCGTCAGCCTCTCTTCGGTCATGGCGCAACGTGGCCCAATGAAAACAGTGCCGGGACCTCGGCACACGTGCGCTAGAGTCTGCGCGCATGTGCAGTAGCTCCTGGCAGGCCGAATCTGAGAGTACGCGCGGCAGGCTGTGTAGAAGGGACCTAAAGCACGCCGTCTCTAGCCCTGGCCAAATGGGCTCCCTCATCGGCGACCCGCTGTGTTCCCTAAGGTAGGACTTCTATTTTTTATTTACTGATTGATCTTGGTGCTTTATGTGCAGGGTTCCTTCTATTTTTTTATTTTTTATTTATTGTTTGCTTATTACTTGGTCTTGGTGCTTTAGGGGCAGAGTTCCTTCTATTTTATTTGTTATTTAATTGCTTATTACTTTTTGTGCTGTGTTTGGTACTTGGTGGTGCTTTAAATGTAGTTACTTGCGCCGATTCCTTAACTCTAGGTAAGGTTTTTCTGTGTAGACAGAAGTGGCAACATACACTGGCCTAAGTTAGTTTGGAGCAACTATTTGCTGGCCAAATGCCTAAAATAGGGGTAAGTGGGTGGGAACGCCCCCTTTTGGAAAAAAAACTGAACTAAAAAAAAAACAACGAACTCACTTACAACTGGCGCAAATTAAATGGTCAGAATTGCAACTAAAAAGATAGTCCAGAATAATCAAGTTGCTCCAAAAAAAAAAGGAGCAACTCCTGGGGAAACTTGGGCCAGTAGAATTGTGCCTTTGTTGCCACAGACCCTCAATGGAACTTATTTTCTGGTTTAATTATTTTTTGAACTCCACTTCCCCTATACATGACTAACTATACGGTGCTTGGATGCAACTGCCTCAGCTATACTGATAATTTCAAACTCCAGCTTAACATTCCAGTCACATTAGTTACACCGCCCTTGTATGCGGTTAGTTAGTCTTCTGGTTATTATTGAGGTACAAGTAAGAAATATTACGTACCAGCTGTTCAAATGCTGCAGCGCGATTCTGGTAAAATGTTGAAAGGTCCTGTTTCTGGTTCAGTGGACACAGGCCAATTGCCTCAGTATAACATTGAATAGCTTGATCAAATTTGCCGGCTTTAAAATACTTGTTTCCTTTATTCTTTGCAGCTTGGGCTCGGTCTAACAAGCTCTAAGGAAGGAAAATGATATTTATAAATGGATTACAACATTTCAATTTCCCCTTCCCCCACCAAAGACCTAGCACACAGAAAAAGACCAGTTTCAGAAACCAGACTAAGGAACTAACAGCATATTTCTTGTTCCTTCTATTACCACTGGCAAAAATTTCTGCTTTCATCTTTATTTCTGAAAATCATCACTGTCTGTTACTTTTATCCCCCCCCCCCCCACCCCCATTTATCCCTCCTGCCAAAAGGAAGTGGATTCTGTTAGCTCCACAGGTGCCAGGCACCTTGTTCCACTTTTCTTGCCACTTCAGCATTGCAGCAGAAACCAAACTACTCAGTAATGTGGGGAAACGGAACCTGCATCCACCAAATGTTCATATGTTGTATAGTGGCACTTTAACATAGCATGCCACTTAATACAAATATACACAAGTCTGCAACTACAGTATTTAGATAATCTGTTAACAAAATACAGAACTGATCATTTTATATGACGATTGAAAATATTTGGAGAAACCTAACATTTTCTAATTTACAAATGTTATGTACTCATAGCAACTAGAAATGCTTCTGGGTACAAAGAAATCAAAAGTACTCCGATTACTCTAATATATTGTTAGCTTGTCAATAATAAAGAACACGACTCAGGTTATTATCTAACTGCTCTACAAGAACAGGTCACAATTGAAACAGTTCTCAAACAACTTTGGAGTCAGATTGCCTACCAGGAGTTCCCAAGTACTATTTAAACAAGAGTCACACTTGTTTCAGGGCAGAACTGAGATTGGATTGGAAATAAACACATTAATAAGGATTAAAGTAACCTGAATCTTCACCACTCTTTCTATTCTACTTCTGCGTGCTACCCGCTCATCTATTCATCACCCTGCCATTTTTTCCCTATTTCTTCCTCTAGGGCCAGAAAGCAGAAAGTAGGGATAAACAGATGTTTTTCAAGTCAGTGGGATGTACCCCACGGAGACAGTCTTGTGTTCCATTTATATTAAATGATTTGAACATAAGCACATGGAATACTAAGTTTGCTGATTATACTAAACAAGGGAGAATGGCAAACTGCGAGCAAGACATGAGACTGCAGACAGACACAAACGTTAGCAGAGTGGGTAGATAATACAGAAGATGGCGTTCAATGCAGAGAAATGTGAAACATTGCATTGGGAGAAAGTGAAAAAAGTATACTCCAAAGAGTAAAATTCTTTGTGTGGACCTCTTCCATACCTTTTCAACTGCAACCTATGAATGCTTTCTCTGTGATTGGAGTATCTGTTGATTTGTGTTTCTCCCCTTTGCTTTTTAAAAAAAAACTTCACCATAATGTTTATCTCCCAAAACATTTTCTCTTTACAGTTGTTTAAGCACTGGTGTATTTCTAAGATTTTGTTTTTATTTTCGACAGGTGTTCAAATCCCTTCATAATTTTTGATCAGATAAATTTAGGAATGTAACAGGAGTATGCCATTCAGCCTCTCGTGCCTATTTTGCCTTTCAATGAGACCATGGCTGATCTAGTTGGTGAGTTAGTAACTTGAGGGCTAAAATTTAAGCTAACTACCTAAATAAAATGCAATCCTAGATTATTGTTAAACAATTGGTTGTTAGGACAGCCATACCCGATCAGAATCTTTGGTAGAAGCAAATGGATCAATGCTTGAAAGAGAAAAATGTAATGGGGTATGGGGAAAGAGGAGGATTTCTTCACTTTGACATTCAAAGCACTGGACAAGAATCAACAACTCTTCAAAATGTCATCACAGGCTATGCCAGAACCTGATTCTGGAATCATTTGAATATGTTATACTTTACAAATTCCAGAGCCCGGCGCTCAAGCTCTATTTATAGCCCCGACCTGCGGTGGTGTTTTCACACAGGTTGGGGCTGCCCACAATGGAACATCGTGGGCGAAAATGCGGCGAATGAGGGTACGTGGCCCAGAAGAGCCCAGAGGCTGCACGGGCCTGCCCACACTGTGATATGTGTGCGCACTAGGTCCGTGTAGCAGAGCAGGTCTCCAGTCGTCCCGGTTCAACCCTTGCCACTGGATAAAGGCCTAGCTCTGTCGAGCCCGTGTGGTGGCTGATGTACAACGCTCACCACACGTTAAAAAAAATCCACATACAGGCATCTTCCACCACCTCAATTGGACTTCAGGACTGGAACATCGGGTCCTTCATTGAAACATCTATGAACACTTGTGGAAGCAAGTCATCCTCGTTCGAGGGACCGCCTATGATGATGACTTTACAAGTGGCTATTGAGGCAGATACATCATTCAAAGGAGAATTTTGTAAGAATATTGAAATAATGTAAAAGGATGGGGGGGGGGGGGGAGAAAAGTGGGGAAACTGAGTTTAGAGCAGATAGCTTTAGTTTAAGGACTGGCCACTTCAATGGTATAATTTCTACGATTCTCTGTCTCACACCATGCCTGCATTACCTGCCCTTCTCCATCCAGTCTCCCCCGGTCGCCCTTGCCCATCCATTCTCCCCCGGTCACCCTTGCCCATCCAGTCTCCCCCGGTCGCCCTTGCCCATCCAGTCTCCCCCGGTCGCCCTTGCCCATCCAGTCTCCCCCGGTCGCCCTTGCCCATCCAGTCTCCCCCGGTCGCCCTTGCCCATCCAGTCTCCCCCGGTCGCCCTTCCCCATCCAGTCTCCCCCGGTCGCCCTTCCCCATCCAGTCTCTCCCGGTCGCCCTTCCCCATCCAGTCTCCTCCGGTCGCCCTTCCCCATCCAGTCTCTCCCGGTCGCCCTTCCCCATCCAGTCTCCCCCGGTCGCCCTTGCCCATCCAGTCTCCCCGGGTCGCCCTTGCCCATCCAGTCTCCCCGGGTCGCCCTTCCCCATCCAGTCTCCCCCGGTCGCCCTTGCCCATCCAGTCTCCCCCGGTCGCCCTTGCCCATCCAGTCTCCCCCGGTCGCCCTTGTCCATCCAGTCTCCCCGGGTCGCCCTTGCCCATCCAGTCTCCCCAGGTCGCCCTTCCCTCCTCCAATGCGCTTCTACCAGTTTGGAGACACACCCCTTTTTGCAGCCTCTCTCGGTTTCTGTTTCTGCCTCCCCCGAGCCCGGCCTGCCCAGGTTTCATTCTGACCCCAGCCTCTCTCCCTACGCTCCTCACCAGGCCGTCCGCCTCGTTCTCCCCGCGGCCGTCCTCCTTCGGCACGGGGCTGGAGCTTCCTTCCGGCGCTTTTCTCTCGCTGCGCTTCGACACCGTCCGCTTGTTCCACAGGTAGACGGCCCCGGCCCCCAGCAGCAGCGGCGTGCCGATGGCGAGCGCCAGCTGCCAACGGGATAGGCCGGAGCCGGACTGCGAGTCCACGGGCTTCGAGGCCGCCATCACCGTGCTCACCGTGAGAGAGAGAAGCAGGGGTCAAGGGGAAGGGCACGCGCCGGCAAACACTTCCGGAGTTCTCCCCCTCCAATCACAGCGCGGCCCAGCGCCGACTCCGGGGGGAGGTGCAGCTGCAGCGCCACAGCTCGGCGCGGAGGACCAAACCACCCAAGGCTTTTCGCTTCTATCAGTATCTTCACTACTTTTCCTCACAATACTCCCAACCTTCATAGGATTTTTATTCTTTCCAGTTTTTCTTCTTCTTGTAGTTTTCTCCCTGCTGACTCATATGGAGTCACCAAATCTGCATGTATTGATTTTCAACATAGCCCCCGCCTCACAATCCAGCCATCCCCAGTCTATTATATTTCTGTCCTTTCATATCGGATTTCTGCATTTATTGATTTAATAGCACAGCATTCATACATGGCAGTCATTGGTCGCTCATGCTGACTGTTAGTATTTTGGATGCTTGGTCAGCATGTTAGCATTTGCTGTCAAAAAATCAGCACCAGACCCGCTTTTGCCTTCCCCACTTTCATTCCTCTTGAGTCCAGCAGTGAATACAACACATTACGCTCCTAGGGCTAAAGGTATACTGTCAGTGAAACAGCAACGACAACAACTTCCATGTATATAGCATCTGTAATCGGAGGAAAATTTCCCAAGGCCATTCATCAGACAAAAATTGACACCGAGCCAAAGATAGAGATTTTGGAGTGAATAAAAGTTTGATGGAAGTGGTTGCTTTTACAAAAAAAACGTTCCTCTGATATGGGCGTTGCTAGCATTTATTGCCCATCCCTAATTGCCCTTGAGAAGGTGAACCGCCTTCTTGAACCGCTGCAATCCGTGTGGTGAAGGTACTCCCACAGTGCTGTCAGGGAGTGAGTTCCAGGATTTTGACCCAGCAACGATGAAGGAACGGTGATATATTTCCAAGTCAGGATGGTGTGTAACTTGCAGGGAAACTTGCAAGTGATGGTGCTATCGTGCGCCTGCTCCCTTTGTTCTTCTCGGTGGTAGTGGTTGTGGGTTTGGGAGGTGCTGCCAAAGATTGGAAAACCGCAAATGTAATACCCCTATTTAAGAAAGGAGGGAGACAGAAAGCAGGAAACTGTAAACCTGTTAGCCTAACATGTGTTATTGGTAAAATGCTGTAGTCTATTATTAAGGAAGCAGTAGCAGGATATGTAGAAAATACAATCATGGTTTTATCAAAGGGAAATCATGTTTGACAAATTTGCTAGAGTTCTTTGGGATGTAATGAGCAGGGTGTATAACAGGAAAGCAGTAGATGTAGTGTATTTGGATTTCCAGAAGGCATTCAACAAGGTGCCATATAAAAGGTCACTGCACAAGATAAGAGCTCACAGGGTTGGGGGCAATATATTAGCATAGATAGAAGATTAGCTAACTAACAGAAAACAGAGAGCCGGGATAAATGAGTCATTTTCAGGTTAGCAAACTAATTAGCGGGGGTGCCACATGGATCAGTGCTGGGGCCTCAACTATTTACAATTTATATTAATGACTTGGATGAAGGAACCAAGTGTAATGTAGCCAAATTTACTGATGATACATAGGTGGGAAAGCAAGTTGTGAAGAGGACACAAAGAATCTTCAAAGGGATATAGATAGATTAAGTGAGTGGGAAAAAATTTGGCAGATGGAGTATCATGTGCAAAAATGTGACATTATCCACTTTCGTAAGAAGAATAAAAAAGCAAATTATAATTTAAATGGCGAGAGATTACAAACTGCTGTGTTACAGAGAGATCTGGTGGTCCTTGTACATGAAACACAAAAAGTTAGCATGCAGGTACAGCAAGTAATTAGGAAGGCAATTGGAAAGTTAGCCTTTAATGCAAGGGAGATGGAGTATAAAAGAAGGGAAGTCCTGCTACAACTGTACAGAGCGTTGGTGAGATCACACCTGGAGTACAGTTTTGGTCTCCTTAGTTAAGGAACGATATACTTGCATTGGTGGCTTTTCAGAGAAGGTTCACTAGGTTGATTCCTGACATGAAGGGGTTGTCTTATGAAGAAACATTGAGCAGGTTGGGACTATTCTCATTGGAGTTTAGAAGAATGAGATGTGATCTTATTGAAACGTATAAGATTCTGAGGGGGCTGGACGGGGTTGATGCAGAGAGAATGTTTCCCCTCATGGGGGAATCTATAACTAGGGGGCATAGTTTCAGAATAAGAGGTCATCCATTTGGAACTGAGATGAGGAGGAATTTCTTCTCTCAGAGGGTCGTGAATCTTTGGAATTCTCTACCCCAGAGAGCTGTGAAGGTTGGGTCTTTAAATATATTTAAGGTGGAGATTGACAGATTTTTGAGCAATAGGGGAGTCAATGGAAAGGGCAGGAAAGTGGAGTTGAGGCCAAGATCAGATCCGCCATGACCTTATTGAATGGAGGAGCAGGCTCGTCGGGCCAAATGGCCTAATACTGCTCCTGTTTCTTATGTTCTTATGTAAGCCTTGGCGAGTTGCTGCAGTGCATCTTGTAGATGGTACACACTGCAACCATGGTGCGCCGGTGGTGGAGGGAGTGAATGTTTAAGGTGGTGGTTGGGGTGCCAATCAAGTGAGCTGTTTTGTCCTGGATGGTGTCAAGCTTCTTGAGTGTTGTTGGAGCTGCACTCATCCAGACAAGTGGAGAGAATTCCATAACACTCCTGATTTGTGCCTTGTAGATGGTGAAAAGACTTTGGGGAGTCAGGAGTTGAGATACCTGCCGCAGAATACCCAGCCTCTGACCCGCTTTTGTTGTCACAGTATTTATGTGGCTGGTCCAGTTAAGTTTCTGGTCAATGGTGACCTCCAGGATGTTGATGGTGAGGGATTCGGTGATGGTGATGCTGTTGAATGTCAAGGGGCGGTGGTTAGACTCTCGCTTGTTGGTGATAGTCAACAGCCACAACCTTTGTGCTAGGTATGACTCCAGCCAGTGGCGAGTTTACCCCTGATTCCCATTGTCTTCAATTTTACTAGGGCTCCTTGATGCCACACTTGGTCAAATGCTGCCTTGATGCCAAGGGCAGTCACTCTCACCTCAGCTCTGGAATTCAACTCTTTTGTCCATGTTTGGACCAAGGCTGTAATGAGGTTTGGAGCTGAGCGCTCCCAGCGGAACACAAACTGAACATCGATGAGCAAGTTATTGGTGAGTCATCATCATAGGCAGTCCCTCGAAATCGAGGAAGACTTGCTTCCACTCTAAAAGTGAGCTCTCAGGTGACTGTACAATCCAGGATAGGAATTACAGTCTCTGTCACAGGTGGGACAGACAGTGGTTGAAGGAAAGGGTGGGTGGGTAGTCTGGTTTTCCACACGCTCCTTCTGCTGTCTGGGTTTGGTTTCTGCATGCTCTCGGCGAGTAAGCGCCACTTGATAGCACTGTTGATGACACCTTCTATCACTTTGCTGATGCTTGAGAGTAGACTGATGGGGCGGTAATTGGTCGGATCGGATTAGTCCTACCTGGGCATACTGGACATACCTGGGCAGTTTTCTCCATTGTCGGGTAGATGCTAGTGTTGTAGCTGTACTGGAACAGCTTGGCTGGAGGTGTGGCCAGTTCTGGAGCACAAGATTTCAGCACGATAGCCGGGATGTTGTCGGGGCTCATAGCCTTTGCTGTATCTAGTGCGCTCAGCCGCTTCTCAATATGATGTGGAATGAATCGAATTGGCTGAAGACTGGCTTCGCTGATGGTGGGGACCTCAGGAGGATGACAATAAGGATCATCCACTTGGCACTTCTGGCTGAAGATAGTTGCAAATGCTTCAACCTTGTCTTTTGCACTTGCGTGCTGGGCTACGTCATCTTTGAGGATGGGGATATTCATGGAGCCTCCTCCTCCAATTAGTTGTTTAATAGTCCACCAGCATTCATGATTGGATGTGGCAGGACTGCAGAGCTTTGCTCTAATCCTTTGATTGTGGGATCGCTTAACTCTGTTTATAGCATGCTGCTTCTGCTGCTTAGCATGCATGTAGTCCTGTGTTGCAGTTTCCCCAGGTTGGTACCTCATTTTTAGCCATATGGCCCCTCGAGCCTGCTTCGCCATTTAATAAGATTATGGCTGATCTGATCATGGACTCAGCTCCACTTCCCTGCCCACTCCCCATAACCCTTTATTCCCTTATCGCTCATAAAACCGGTTTATCTCCACCTTAAATATATTCAATGACCTAGCCTCCGCCGCTCCCTGGGGTAGAGAATTCCAAAGATTCACGACCTTCTGAGAGAAGAAATTCCTCCTCATTTCCGTTTTAAATGGGCAACACCTTATTCTGAAACTATGCCCCCTAGTTCTAGATACCCCCATGAGGGGAAACATACATGAGCCTTCATCCAGTCATCATAGAAAATTTATGTATTTGTCTGTACCTTGATTAATCCAGATAAATTGCTGAACTGGGAAAAGCTATCCCCCCATTTAACCTTCATAATCAGCACTCTCTGGCTAACAAGCTGTCCATCAGTGTTTTTATTATTTGTTCTCAGGATACGGGTAACACTGGCAAGGTCGCATTTATTGCCCATCACTGAGAAAGTAGAGGTGGACCTTCTTCTTGAACAGATGCTGTTCTTGTGGTGATGGAATTCCCACAATGGTATTAGTTAGGGTATTCCAGGATTTTGACGCAGTGGATTTTAAAACATCATTGTCTCATTGAGGAATCTATCTTTTAGCCAAACAACTTGGCAAGATGACAATATCAGTAAGTGCTTCTGATGAGATAGTTACTAATGACTACAGTTAACTTACGAAGTAACACATCAAGGCCAATTAGTGTAATGGCAGCCATATGTTGCTGCATCATTTGTGGACCTGGATTCCCTCACAATGCAATTTTCTAAGCGCCTTGGAGGTTTTACTACACTACAGGCGCTATATAAATGCAGATTCTACCTCACTTGGAGACATGAAGCCTATAGTGATATCAATTTAAAATAAATTTCAGTAGATAAATATTTAAAAATATATAACCTTTATGGTTTGAATTGTGACTGAATTTCTATTCATTATGTGTACTTCATTCTGGATGCAGATATTGTTAAATTGTTCTACATTAATGTGTGTCACAGTTAATACATATGGTGCTTTATTTAAAACATTATTTAATAAATTAATTACAGAATAATAGACAAATACAAATGACATGTGAAGATCATTGACATGAAACTGCTGTAATAGTGTCAGAGAAAGCTTACATCACTGGGTGCATCACATTTGCTGCTTATGAGTCCGTGAGCTGCCTGATGCCACCGCACATGTTTCCCATAATTTTTGTTGGGTGCGCGGTCCCTTTAATGGGCTGTGCGACTCATTCAAAATTTCACACATGTGCAAAATCTCCCATTCAAAAGC
This sequence comes from Pristiophorus japonicus, assembly GCF_044704955.1. NCBI lineage: Eukaryota > Metazoa > Chordata > Chondrichthyes > Pristiophoridae > Pristiophorus > Pristiophorus japonicus. The sequence continues at coordinate 89,578,723 of NC_091987.1, forward strand.
CAGTAAGCAGCCTGTGCAGGACCTCCAGACAGCTGCACGGCTGGGCAGCCACGCAGCTTAGCGGTAACTCTGGAAACTGCACAGGCATAAAAGATTAGAGCCGGCACAAAAGATGTTCGCTTGGTTCATTATTGAGCAACCTCGGATAGCTAGCAAAGTTTACATTTTGCACTGATTTTTGCCAGACAACGCTGACAAGCAGTCAAGGCCTGGGAATTTCTGATGGCCGACATGTATGGCCAACGATCCTGTTACTCACAGATGAAGGAAAACCTTGCCTGATGAAAAAGGAGAACTGAAGTCCAGAAAATGGAGAAAGAACAAGAACGTTCAGAAAGGGTAGGGGAACAAAATCAGAGATGGGCCACATAAAGGCGAGGGACGAGAGGAAATGGGAAGCATAATAACTGAAATCTTGCAAGTTGAAGTAAGAATATGAAACAGCCTCAATGGAGGAAGAGGTCAGGGGAGGGGCTGGAATGAGGCTGAAATAGTGAATGTTCCACATATCCTACAAAAAACAGGTATAACTGGGAACCAGAGACAAAACCAAAAGTACTGGAAACACTCAGCGGGCCAGTCCCCAACTGGGAAGAGAACAGTCAGGTATAACCCTTCAACAGAACAGGAAAAAAATATATAGATAAACAGGATTTAAAAAGAAACATCAAAGGGAAGGGGAAGGTGGAAAACACACATGCAAGAGAGGAAGTAGAATGTCCTGCAAATTGCTTAAAACAAAAATATGAGGTGGCTGAAGTGATAATGACATGAGATGATATAAAGAAGAGGAATACAAGAACTTAAAGACAATTAAGAGGCTCAGAGATGTGCATAGCTGAGGCAGTGCGACAAGGCAGGTTTGAAATGGAAACAGTAAAATCTGCCAAAGTGGAACAGAATCCAATAGCTTGACCCTAAAAATTGAGTACGACGACAACAAGGGTGCAGACTATCCTGCAGCATGGTGTTCCGACAGAAGGTCCCCACCTGAGCATCAACCCATCTTCCTGCTCCCCCAGAAACACCGACTCACCCATTTCACATTGCCAGCATCTCCTGCCATTAAGAAACTGGGAGCTAAAGTTAAAGTGAATATTAATGCCAGAGGGCTGTAAAGTGTTTAATAGAAAGATTAAATTATTGATCCTTGAACTTGTGTTGAGCTTTATTGGAACAGTGGAGAATGCCAAAGTCAGAGAGGTCAGAGTGGGATTGTACACAGAATTGAAGTGGCAAATGACAGAGAGCTCGGGGCTGCACCTGCAGGAGGTATTCAGCAACGTGGTCATCTAACCTTTGTTTTTTTTCACCATTGTAGGGGTAGATAGTGAATAGAGTATACTAGGTTGTAGAAAGTACATGCAAATTGCTATCTCTCATGGAAGGAGGTGTGGGGGGATGAATAGACAGGTCCTGTGCTTGTGTGCGAAGATGCTAAGGGACAGACAACAGGTGGAAGGAGTGAACCCGGATGTTGTGGAGGAAACAGTCCTTTTGGAAAGCAGAGAGGAGGGAAAGTATTGTGTTCCTAACACAGATGAGACTGCACACAAGGAGGTTAAAGTAACAGTGACCTCAGTCTTTATTAAGACACTCCAGAGTGAGGAACAGGCCTTAGGGGCCGGCTTATATACAATGCTCCCAAGGGATGCTGGGATCCCTTGGGACTTCAGGGGATACGCTCTCTGGTGGCGGAATATGGGAGTGCATGCTTTACAGATACACAACATCACTCCCCCACAAAGCTGGGAGCCTTTCTTTCCCTGGTGGACTGCCTCGGTACAAATTTCTGTTCTGGTGTGTTGGCTGTGCCCTCACTGGGCTGGTGTGTTGTTGGCCCTGCACGGCTGCTGGGTGAGCCTGTCCTTGCTGGGCTGTTGGGCGTGATTCGATTTCCTGGTCCAGGGTGGTGCCGTTGATCCTTTGGGTGTGTGTTGTGGGCTCGAAAAAGGTGGTGTCTGCTGTGGGTTGTTCAGGGCAGTCTGAGAACCGCAGCCTCGTTTGGTCCAGGTGCTTTCTGCAAACTTGTCCATTTTCTAGTTTGACTACAAACATCCTACTCCCTTCTTTAGCTATCACCGTGCCCGCGATCCACCATGTCCATAGTTTAGCACATTCACAAGGTCATTCAGGTCAATTTCCCGTGACACAGTGGCGCGACCATCGTTTACATTTTGTTGCTGCTGCCTACTCTCTACCTGATCATGCAGGTTGGGGTGAACCAGCGAGAGTCTGGTTTTAAGTGTCCTTTTCATGAGTAGCTCAGCCGGGGGCGCCCCTGTGAGCGAGTGGGGTCTCGTGCGGTAGCTGAGCAGTACTCGGGACAGGCGGGTTTGGAGTGAGCCTTCTGTGACTCGTTTAAGGCTCTCTTTGATGGTTTGTACTGCCCGCTCTGCCTGCCCATTGGAGGCTGGTTTAACCGGGGCCGAGGTGACATGTTTGATCCCATTGCGGGTAATTAATTCTTTAAATTCGGCACTGGTGAATCATGGCCCGTTGTCACTGACCAGTATGTCAGGCAGGCCGTGGGTGGCAAACATGGCCCTCAGGCTTTCAATGGTGGCGGTGGCGGTGCTTCCTGACATTATTTCACATTCAATCCATTTTGAAAAAGCATCCACCACCACCAGGAACATTTTACCAAGAAACGGGCCTGCATAGTCGACATGGATCCTTGACCATGGTCTGGAGGGCCAGGACCACAAAGTTAGTGGTGCCTCTCTGGGCGCATTGCTCAACTGAGCACACACGCTGCATTGCCGTACACAGGACTCGAAGTCAGAGTCGATACCGGGCCACCACACTTGGGATCTGGCTATCGCTTTCATCATTACTATACCCGGGTGTGTGCTGTGGAGATCCGAGATGAACGTCTCCCTTCCCTTTTTGGGAGGCACTACGTGGTTACCCCACAACAGGCAGTTTGCCTGAATGGACAGCTTGTCCTTTCGCCGCTGGAACGGCTTGATTAGCTCTTGCATTTCAACAGGGATGATGGCCCAGCTCCCATGCAGTACACAGTTTTTTACTAGGGACAGCAGAGGATCTTGGCTGGTCGAAATTCTAATCTGGCGGGCCGTGACAGGTGATTTATCATTTTCAAACGCTTCCATGACCATCAACAAGTCTGCAGGCTGTGCCACCATCAACAAGTTTGCAGGCTACGCCATCTCCACCCCTGTGGAGCAATGGTAGCTGACTGAGAGCATCCGCACAGTTCTCGGTGCCTGGCGGATGGTATAGTTATATGCTGATAGCGCGAGTGCCCACCTTTGTATGCAGGCTAAGGCATTAGTATTTATCCCCTTGTTTTCAGCGAACAGGGATATGAGGGGCTTGTGATCGGTTTCCAGCTCAAATTTGAGGCCAAACAGGTACTGATGCATTTTCATTACCCCAAACACACACGCTAATGCCTCTTTCTCAATCATGCTGTAGGTCCTCTCAGCCTTAGACAAGCTCCTGGAGGCATAGGCGACAGGTTACAACTTCCCCGCAACGTTAGCTTGTTGTAATACACACCCAATTCTGTACGACGACACATCACATGCTGGCACATGTCTTTTACACGGGTTATACAATACAAGCAGCTTGTTGGAGCATAAAATGTTTCTCAAAAGCAATTATTTGGTTTTTTTCCCCATATCCAATTCTCACCGTTGCGCAAAAGCACATGCAGGTGAGGCCCTTCGAAGACTCCTCCAGCTCCTGTGTCATGTAGGCCGAAGTCAGGTCAAGCTTGGTGAACATCTTGCCTCCTGCCAGCGTCGCAAATAGATTGTCTGCCTTAGGTAGCGGGTATTGGTCCTGTAGCGAGAAATGATTAATAGTTACTTTATAATCGCCGCAAATCCTGACTGTGCCATCACTTTTGAGTACTGGAACAATTCGGCTGGCCCACTTGCTGAATTCTACTGGGGAGATGATGCCCTTGCATTGCAGCCTGTCCAGCTCGATTTCCACTCTCTCCCTCATCATGTGAGGCATTGCTCGCGCCTTGTGGTGAATGGGTTGTGCCTCTGGGACCAAGTGGATCTGCACCTTCGCCCTGGAAAAGTTTCCAATGCCTGGCTCAAAAAGGGAAGGAAATTTATTAAGAACCTGGGTACATGAGGCCTCATCGACATGAGATAGCGCTCGGATGTCATCCCAGTTCCAGCGGATTTTGCCCAGCCAGCTCCTTCCAAGCAGTGTGGGGCCATCGCCCGAGACAATCCAAAGTGGCAGTTCGTGCACCGTGCCCTCGTAGGTGACCTTGATCATGGTGCTGCCCAGGACAGTGATAAGCTCTTTGGTGTACGTTCTCAGTTTCGTGTGGATAGGGCTCAGGGCTGGTCTGAGTGCTTTGTTGCACCACAGTCTCTCAAACATCTTTTTAGTCATGATGGATTGGTTAGCGCCAGTGTCCAGTTCCATGGCTACGGATAAGCCATTCAATTTTACATTTAGCATTATAGGTGGACATTTCGTCGAAAATGTGTGCACCCCTTGTACTTCAGCATCTGCCTCCTCTCTCTGAGGCTTGAAATTGCTTTGATCCACCATGGACCAATCTTCCTCTGCCACGTGGTGGTTAGCAAGTTTTGCAGAGCTTGCAGCTCGTCTGCAAGCTCGTTGGAGATGCCCCATTGTTCCACAGCTCTTGCAAACATACCCTTTGAAGCGGCATGAATAGGCTGAAAGGAAGCCTCCACAACGCCAACAAGGTGTGAATTGCTTTGCATTCATCCTTTGTTGCGGACTCTGAGTCATCTGAGTCACCTGAGGCCTGCTGGCAATTGCAGACTCGTGGTTTCTGCCCTGCACATTTCTGCTCGCAAACACAGTTCCAGTTAATTTATGAACATTGCTAGCACTTGTGTGCTGAGAGATTTGTTTGGTGTTATCACTGGTGGACATAAATGCCTGTGCTATCGCAATGGCCTTACTGAGGGTCGGTGTCTCTACAGTCAAAAGTTTTCGTCGGATGGTCTCGTGGCCAATGCCCAGTACAAAAAAGTCTCTGAGCATCTGCTCCAGGTAGCCATTAAACTCACATTGTCCTGCAAGTTGCCTTAGCTCGGCAACGTAGCTCGTCACTTCCTGACCTTCCGATTGCTGGCACGTGTAGAACCGATACCTCGCCATCAGCACACTCTCCCTCGGGTTAAGATGCTCCCGGACCAGTGTACACAGCTCCTCATAGGACTTATCTGTGGGTTTCACTGGAGCCAGAAGATTCTTCATGAGGCTGTAGGTCGGTGCCCCGCAGACCGTGAGGAGGACCACTCTCCTTTTTGCAGCGCTTCCTTTTCCGTTCAGCTCGTTGGCTACAAAGTACTGGTCTAGCCATTTGACATAGACTTCCCAGACCTTACCCTCCGAGAACTTCTCCAGGATGCCCACAGTTTGCTGCATCTTTGCGTTGGATTCGTATACTCGTCGCCAGTTATTGTGTTCTTAACACAGATGAGACTGCACACAAGGAGGTTAAAGTAACAGTGGCCTCAGTCTTTATTAAGACACTCCAGAGTCAGGAAGAGCCCTGAGGGGCCGGCTTATGTGCAGTGCTCCCAAGGGATGCTGGGAGCCCTTGGGACTTCAGGGGATGTGCTCCCTGGTGGTGGAACATGGGAGTGCAAGCTTTACAGATACACAACAGAAAGTATAATTGGTAGCGTGACCACATTGGAGGTGATGGAAATGCCAGATGATCTGATAAACTCATTGGCTGGAAATATGGAAGGTGAGGACAAGGGGACCCTGTCAAAGTGATGAGGTGGGGAAGAGGTGTGAGCAGAAGCACACTAAATGGGACAGAGGCAGTCAAGGGTCCTGTCCAACAGGTAGAAGGGAATTCTTGGCTTATGATAGAAAAGGAGATTTTAGAAGCTCTGCTGTGAAAAATGGCATCATAACAGCACTAATTTCCATGCTATAGTCTTATTAAATGTCTACCCCTAGTGACAATTAGACTTTTTAAAACATTGGTTAGAATGTGAAACTCGCTACGATAAGGAGTAGTTGAGGCAAATAACATAGATGCATTTAAAGGGAGGCTAGATAAGCACATGAGGTAGAAAGGAACAGAAAGATATATTGATGGGGTTCGATAAAGGGCGATGGGAGGAGACTCGTGTTGAGCATAAACACTGGCATGGACCTACTTGAGCACACAATCCAAGCTGATACTTCAGTACAATACTGAAGGAATGCTGTATTGGGAGTTCTCACAGTGATCTGGCCAATATTTATCTCTCAACCAACATCAGCAAAACACAGATGAGCTGGTTTTTTATCTCATTGTGGGCAGGAGTGTCATTAGGACCGTGCAACTCATGTAAATTGCATGGGGGCCCAATCGGATTCAGTGATAAGTTCTGATTCAAAATCTCTTCAAGGTAAATGTCACAGGACAGTCAGCAAAAACAAGACACAAAATGCTGTGTGGAAAGCAACATTTCTCAGATCATCGTAAGAGAATTTAAAATAAACATGATTAGTTAAAGCTTGCTTCATTCATTGAAAACTGACTATATCTATAGGGATTTGATTTTTTTTGTGTGAATTCTATGTTTATTTGCAGTTACAGGACCCTCTGCTATTGAACAATGTGTCAAGTTCATACATGAAACAATTGAGGCCATCGCAGTACAACAATTAAAATGTGAAAAGAACAAGTAATTGCGAATAGCAAAATATGTTAACGGCATCAATTTTTATGTTTTAATTTTCCAAAACAACTTTGTGCAACTCCTAAGAAATACATATTTTAATGTTAAGAATTTTCATACTTAATATGATTTGGCTGCAAATGCTGACCATTATTTTCCTGTATAAAATTGTCATTTTAATGATCAGGTGAAAACATACCTGAAAATATATCTCCAACTTCAAATACTTTTTAAATGTGATGAGGGTTTCTGCCTCGACCGCCCTTTCAGGCAGTGAGTTCCAGACCCCCACCACTCTCTGGGTGACAAAAGTTCTCAACTCCCCTCTAATCCTTCTGCAAATTACTTTAAATCTATGCCCCCTGGTTGTTGACCCCTCTGCTAAGGGAAATAGGTCCTTCTTATCCACTCTATCTAAATCCCTCATAATTTTATACACCTCAATTAGGTCCACCCTCAGCCTCCTCTGTTCCAAAGAAAACATCCCCAGTCTATCCAATCTTTCCTCATAGCTAAAATTCATCTTGTAAAATCACTGGTTGGAAAATCACAAGCAGCATGCCTCTGGTTTCCTGCGATACTCCTTCTGTGAGTGCTGCTTTCCATTGGGAAAGCCACATCACAGAATCACCTCTATAATATCATGTCACCAGAAATTAACAGCCTTTGTTTTCCATTATTGCACTGTAACTCCATTTTTTCATAGAAAGAATTTGCCGATTGAGTTATGTTCAAGAGTTGTGTTTTGAAAAAAAGTGAATTTGCAACAGTTTTTTTTAAAAAGCCAGAGGCTGCGAGCAGTGAGGATGTGTATTATAGACAGATGGGCCAGATTATGTAACATCGCAGCTGTATCGAACTGAGCGTTAATTGTCCCATCCCAGGCCCATTAACCAGGATGGCCATCTTTCATTTTGAGATATCTGAGAGGTGATCTTAAAGAGGTATATAGATAATTAATGGACTGGAAAAATAAAAGTGAGACAAGAACAAGGGGATACAGGTTCAAAGTGGTAAAAGGTAAAAGAAGAGGAGCAGAATGGATGGAAAGGGGAAAAATGGATGGCAGTGAAAGAGGGGGTAGTGGTGATAATGATGATGATGAGTGGTTAGCAATGAAAGAGAGAGGGAAGGGGGAATGGAGAGGAGAGCAAAGAAGGAAATCAGTAGGAATGAAGGTGGAGATAAATAGATAGCAACAGAGGGAAGGGGAAATAGATGATGATGAAAGAGAGAAGGAAAGGAATAGAAGCTGGGAGTGCTGATTTGGAGTAGGGAAGGAAGGAGAGTACTGGAATTAACCGAGAGCAAGTGGAGGAGAGCACCAGCATGAAATGGGAGGGGGAGAGAAAGGCATCAGCTTGAACAGGGGATAATGGAATAATAATAACATCTTAACTAGCTTAGAGGGGGCGAAGACTTCCATGTTGATTGTCCAGTTTAATCAACAAATCTTTCTTCAATTTTGTACAGAGAAAAATATACCCCTTATTTTTGTTTGGCGAGGCACTTGGCAGTATTTATTACTGATCTCTGCTGCAAATGGCTCAGTGGTAACTATATATCTGACAGTTTGATAATATAGGGCTCCTAGAGAAATAAATTATTCTGTGTTGTACAATGATAAAATAACTCCTTTAACAAGAAAAATGCTTTAAAAGGGTCATCCAGCAGAATTAAGTTGTCTCAAAGCTTCTCATTTTCTCACTTTATCCACTTACCAACTGCTATACCATTTTCTGCTGGTCGATATGTCTAATCTATTTCTCTAAACAATGGTCCATTAACAAATTAGAAAGCATACCTCTGAGGCATATATTGAGGGCAACACTGTAGAATTATTGACAGTTAAATGAAGCTCAGTGTGAAAAGTGTAAAATGCGTATCACATTTTTTTTCCAGTCACTCTTCAGGCCATGTGACAGGCCTGTCACTAATGGAAAGATGAAAAGCCCCTACTTTAAATAGATTACAATGGATTTGCTTATAAAGACTCTATCAAGAGTGACAGTGTATTTCTGGGTCAGCGTACATTTGAAAGGTATAATAAGATTATCCAGTATTCGACCTGGTGTTTGGTGGGAGTAATTATTTTGTTCCTATTTGCATTAGACGAAGCTGTACTGCCAAGCCACACATGGAAGAAGAAGAAGATGAGGATATTGCATTTGCCAAATGGATGAGCAGCCTTTGGGGCCACGACTGGATGGATGGAGCGGAGAGGAACATGCAATCCCGTCATAGGCAATCCCGTCACAGGCGGCAGTTAAAAGCCCTCTCCAAAAGGAGTGCCTCTTTACCTTGCCTGGTGAGAAGTCGGAGAAAGCTAACTTCTACTATTTCAGTAAAAAATACGAATGAAACAGCTTTGTCACATTGAATCTGAAATTAATAATATCCACATAAATGATTTAATAGATAAAATTACCTGTGAGAAATCATCTAATAATGCCTGTAACTATTAAATACCTAAGTGATTTGACAGAAGATTGGTCTGGTTTTATATTTACAAGAAATTAATATTAATGTTAATGGTGATTTTTTTTGAGTTGGAGCCCTACTTTGCTATTTCATTGGACACAGTAATAGATTGAGTACTGCCACTGTAGTAATATTTCAGTTTGCATGTTCTTTAAAAATGCTGAGGTGCTTTTGCTGCCATTTTTTGACCTCAGTAATGGGAGGAAATTCCATTCACAATTCCGATAAGGCAAGGGCCTGTCCAATGTAATGTCAGAATGTTTTAAACCACTAATTGTAGTAAAAAAATGCTTATATACCTATGGAGTTTTTTGTTTGTTTGACAAAAATAAATTATTTAGAAAAAACTCTCAGGAATTAACTCACCGCCCACTATACTAAAGCAGGACTGTTTACTATAACAGGTAGCTTAGATTTATTCGCTTTTGAAGACCCACTTTAAAAATCAAGCATCTTGCACATTTGTATAAAGTTTACTTTTAATATTGCTTCTGCAGTGCTACATAATATGGAAGGATCCTTTAAAATTGGTGCTATCTGTCTCTATTTATGTTTAAAAGTTGACTATATATTACTTAGACTTACATTATTTTCTGCAGTTTTAAATCAGACATTTCAGGGCAGTCCTTAGGGAATGCTACAGTGGTAGGAGGTGCCATATTTTGGGTGAGATGTTAAACCAAGGCCCTCAAAGAACAGAGGGCTCTCCCGGTGTCCTGACCAACATTCACCCCTCAAGCAACACCATCAAAACAGAATATCTGTTCATTGAACTAATTTGCTGTTTATGGAACCTTGCTCTTCACAAATTGGCTGGTGTGTTTGCCAAATAACCACCATAATTACACATCACATGTATTTCATTGGCTGTGAAGCACTTTGGGACATCCTGAAGATATGAAAAGTGCCATATAAATGTAAACCTTACTTTCTTTCTGGCATATTACCTTTACAGTGGTTCTGAATCTAATCTCAAATCTACACTCGCCTCTGAGTCAGAAGGTTGTGGGTTCAAGTCTCACTCCAGGAACTTGAGCACAAAAAAAATCTAGGCTAACACACCAGTGAAATGCTGAGGGAGTGCTGCATGTCAGAGGTGCTGTCTTTAGGCTGAGACATTAAACCGAGGCCCCGTCTGCCCTCTCAGGTGGATGTAAAAGATCCCATAGCACTATTTTGAAGAACAGCAAGTGAATTATCCCCAGTGACCTGGCCAATATTTATCCCTCGATCAACATAACAAAAACAGATTATATGGTCATTATCACATTGCTGTTTGTGGGAGTTTGCTGTGCGCAAGTTGGCTGCCGTGTTTTCCACATTACAACAGTGACTACACTTCAAAAGTATTTCATTGGCTGTAAAGCGCTTTGAGACGTCCAGTTGTCATGAAAGGCGCGATATAAAGTCTTTCTTTTTTTTCTTTCTTTTACAGCCAAGCTTAAGCTTTTGTGATAAAAGTTCTCATGGAAAATTCTTTCAGACACAATCAACATGCTGGTATCTGCTAAATTTAAATTGATCACCTCCAGCCATAACAAGTACCTACCCCAATTCCAATACAGAAAAAAACAATACTTTTGCAGTATAGCACTAAGTTCAGCGCTGTCTGGTGCCATAATGAGCCATAGAGATCAGGAAATTCTCAGGTTCAATCCTTGTCTGTGCTGAGAAAGATGATTCCAACTGAGGTAGCATTGCAGCACTGCAATTGCCTGGGGCTAAGGAATAATAAAGTCAGGCAGGATTTCCACTCGTAATCACGAGGCAATATTTGTGATAACGTTTCCTCCCCTCCTCTTCTCTCTTCTCCTGAATACATTGGCCCTTTCTGTGATACAGTTCTAAGCTAAGTGGAGAGGCATGAGTTCGGGGCCAGGGGCCCAGGGGCAGCACGAGCCAGCCCACACTGCGATAAGTGTGCGCACTAGGTCCGTGCAGCAGAGCAGGTCTCCAGTCGTCTTGGATAATCCTTGCCACTGGACCAAGACCTAGCTCTGTCAGGCCCGTGTGGTGGCGAGTGTGCAACAGCCACCACACGTTAAAAAAATCCACGCACAGGCATCTTCCACCCTTCAATATGTAGTTCGGGACCTGGAATATTAGGTCCTTCATTGAAACACCTGTGAACTCATCCTTATTTTGGCATGGAAGGAAGTCATCCTCGCTTCGAGGGGCTGCCTATGATGATGATCTAAGCTGTATCTGATATCTGATATCATGGCTGTTCCTCGGAGCTACTCCTGCACCATCATTGTTGCTTTGCTGGAAACCCTGTATAGTCGCGTGAACCTGATCCACAAATATGTTTTTTAGTTTTATGTATTCATTCCAATTTACAAATTGAAACAGGTGTAGGTAATGGAGGACTGAAGGACAACCATTTTCAAATCCTATCTTAGTGGTACCGATAAATTGAATATGACACACACGAAAGAGCTGTGCATTATATGGATTCTTGAAAAAAAAATTGGTGGGTTAGAAAATTACCGGTGGGAAGAGGGTTTTCACATTTTTATAAATTGAGGCCTCACACTGGATTATCGCCCCTTTTTATTTCTAGGAACAGAATTCAAATTCATCCCAGACTGAATAGATGAAAGACTCTTTGGTGGGTATAGGAGCTCTATGTGAAAGTACTTTGGGTAGCCCAGCCCAGTTTGTACTGGACATGGAACTGCAACACAAACTTGGTGTTAATACAGAAGCAAAATACTGCGAATGCTGGAAATCTGATATAAAAACAGAAAATGCTGGAAATACTCAGCAAATCAGGCAGCACCTGTGGAGAGAGAAACAGAGTTAGCGTTTCAGGTCAATGACCCTTCGCCAGAACTTGATGCTGATTGAAATGTCACTTAGAGGGGCTGCGAGAACAGCTGGTGTGGGAAATAAAAATATCATATTGGCGCAGCTAGAGATGCAATTCTGAAATTGAGGTTAAAGGCATGTGGAAGTAAGCTGTGAGGTGGTCCTGTTTAATTTTCTAAAGCATCTTGCCATATGTTCTATGCTTTATTTCCCTGGGTCTTCGGTTCCTTACTATGCATATAGAAGCTGACGCGTGTAAGTCTTTGCTATGAATTCTTCGGTCAAATTGTTTTCCGATCTCCTGGACATGGATTGACATCGCTAGACTATGTTTCTGCTTTGAACTACACTAGATTACACCACTACGTTTTTGCACTGGACTACACTGGATTATACAGTAAGACTACCTGCTGCTTCTCCATTTCTGCTGCAAAACATTATTTTTCCTTTTAACTGCGGCCGTGTCTCTGCTGAACCCGTTCTACTGGTTTTTCAGTTCTGCTGGCTTCCTGCGAACAGTTGCTTGGTTCACTCGTTCTACCAGTTTTCAACTTTGCTGGTTGCTGGCTGCAGTTTTTCTGTCAATCTAACGCGATCCAGAAACTTATGTCAACGTCGCCATCATTATCTTTCTGCACTGCTACCGACTCTCCCTCCTTCAGCACTCGATCTCTCGACACTTCAAATAGCTTCTGTACCCCATTCACCTGCTTCGGACAACGGTCCGTCGATGCTCTGTGCTGGCCCATCATTTTCATGGCGACTTTGTCCTTCCATGGGACTTCTGACTTTGACCCTGGTCTCTCTACTATTGTATCCCATTAACTACTACATTTAAACAGCTCTATGTAACCTGAGCTTTTCACCTGTCCATTCGCGTGCATACTTTGGCTGCTGCTCCGGACCCGAGCCATTCAATACTTTTCCACTTTTTACCCCTCTTTTCTTTTCTCTTGATCCTTCCCTGACTGTTCTCTCCTGTCATCATGCCTCCTTTCATTTCTCCTCTCAACGTTACTCTGCCCTCCCAAATCCCTACCCCAATCCTTCATTACTCCTCGACCTTCCTACTCTCCTGCCGCTGTCCCAGGCTTTACTCCCTAGATAAGCCTACAGTTTTACTCTGTGCCTCTCTTGGCATCCTACAAAGGACCCATCGAAGCAATCATCACTGCCTCCTCACGAGTAGCAACCCCAACTGTCCCATCCCATTCGCTCGCCGACCTTCCCGCTCAGTGCCCCCACTGGGCGCTTCCCAATCTCCTCCCAGTACAACTCACCCCCCACCCACCAGCACTGACCTTGTGGACACTGGCAGTGGGGCAGCCATTACTGACCCTCTCCGCATCTCCCTCCAGAATGTCCATTCGCTTGTGAACAAGACCCTTCCCATCCATGAACTTATCGTGGATGATGGCATCGACATCATGGGCTAGAAATTGATCAAAGGCCGCCACTGCCCATTTACTGCCCCAAAAAATGCTAAGTTTCTGCAATTAACGGCGGCAGAAAATTGATCAAAATATAGAAAAAAAAACACCCGGCAGGAAAAATGGCGTTGCACGTGGATTCTCGGCAGTCCTGGTCAAATTAAGTCCGTGGCTAGAGTCGGCCTGGGGGGAGGGGGGGGGGAAACACCAAAAATATTTTTTCAAAAAATAAAAAATAAAACATCGAAAAACATTCAAGAGAGCCTTTTTAACTGAATCACTGCAAAAGAATTAAAAAATAAACATTCACTTACCTTATGTTGCAGGGTTTCATACCTACCGTCCATCAAAAGGCTGCTCTGACTGCAGAAGTATGGATCACCGTTCCCACCAAACTCAGGCGGGAGCGGTTTTCCCAGCGTTGCAAGCCGGAGGTCCGCTCCCTAGTGGTATTTCGAAACCACCGGCATAAGGCCATGATGAAATTCTCAACGAATGAAAGACCACCCTAAACAAGGAAATACTGCTGAGAAAGGTAGCTTCAATTTCTAACCCCACGGCCTTGACAGAAACCTGTTTGAGGGGCGATGACACCTTACCCTTAAATGAAGCCTGCCCGCCTGGCTATACCTTCCACCACTTGCCCTACTCAGACCTCCATGGTGGCGGTGTGGCTCTCATCAGCAAATCACACCTCGGTTTGTCCCCTACTTGGCTCCTCCTTTGAGCATCTCACCCTATTCCACCCCCTCACCTTTCATTTCAAATTCTTATTCTTTACCCCCCCATCCAAGTACCATAAAAATGTTATTACTGATATTTCTTCACTACTTTCCTCCCTCTGCACCAAACGACTTCTCACCCTCGGTGATTTCAACCTCCATCTCAATTCATCATGTTCTCTCGCCTCTAAGTTCATTAGCCTCCTGTCCTCACTTAATCTCTCCCTCCAGGTAAACTCCCCAACCCATATTCACGGCCAGCCCCTCGACCTCGCCATCTCTCGTGGCCTCGCTACTCCCATCGTGTCAATCGCAGATAAGGCCATCTCTGACCACCTCCTCATATTGCTCTCCACCGACATCCCCCTTCCACCCAGCCCACCCCCCAACCGCCGCCGCCCCCCCCCTCCACCCCACAACAACCCTACCTTCTTCTGTGTCCACCCCTGGAAAAAACTCTCGCCCGACTCTTTTATAATTGCACTTATCAACTCCCAGTGCCCAGCCTTTGGCCCTCCATTCACCAGGCCATCTCTGCAGCTACCGATCCGCCCAACACACCCTCACCACCACCTTTGATGCCCTAGTCTCCGTTAAAACAATTACTCTCTTTCACCCTGGCCATTCCCCCTGGTACAGCCCTGATCTTTGCTACCTTAAGTCCAAGGGACGCAGACTTGAACGGATATGGCGGACAGCTGGTTTAGCCATTCACCGCCAGGTCTGGCTGGACCACATAAAACACTATCGGGTTCTGCTCTCGTCTGCCAAAAGCGCTCATTATTGTAGAATCATTCTGGAATGTAAAGATAAACCCCGGCTTCTATTCTCCACTGTTAACCGTCTTTTTAAACCCCTCTCCCCAGTCTCCAGCCTCACCTCCGACAATACGTGTGAGGAGCTCATGGACTTCTTTGTCTCTAAGATTGAGACCATCTGATCGGCCACCTCTGCCTTGTCCCTTTCTTCTCCTAGCCCACCAGGCCAAGGAAGCCCATGCTCTAGACCTGACCTCACATCTTTCTCCAGTTTTTCTCTGATCTCCCCTCATGACCTTTCCGAGCTCATCCTGTCCATGAGATCCACTTCCTGCTCCCTTGACCCTATTCCCACCAAACTGCTGACCACCCAACTTCCTTTTCTGGCTCCCATTTGAGCTGACATTGTTATTGGTTTGCTCTCCTCAGGTATTGTCCCCCTCTCCCTCAAATCAGACGTCATTACCCCTCTCCTCAAAAATTCCTCCGTCCTTGCAAACTATTGCCCGATCACCAACCTCCCTTTCCACTCCAAAATCCTTGAACATGTTGTTGCCTCCCAAAACCGTGCCCACCTATCCCACAATTCCACGTTTGAATCCCTTCAATTCGGTTTCCGCGCCTGCCACAGTGCCGAAGTGGCTCTCATCAAAGTCACAAATGACAACCCTTTGTGACTGTGACAAATGCAAACTCTGCCTCTTCATCCTCCTGGACCTGTCTGCAGCCTTTGACACGGTTGACCACTCCATCCTTCTCCAACGCCTCTCCATCGTCGTCCAGCTGGGTGGGACTGCACTCGTCTGGTTCCATTCTTATCTATCTAATCGTAGCCAGAAATTCACCTGCAATGGCTTCTCTTTCCACCCCCGCATCGTTACCACTGGTGTCCCCCAGGGATCTATCCTTGGCCCCCTCCTATTTAGAAACATAGAAACATAGAAAATAGGTGCAGGAGTAGGCCATTCGGCCCTTTTAGCCTGCACCGCCATTCAATGAGTTCATGGCTGAACATGCAACTTCAGTACCCCATTCCTGCTTTCTCACCATACCCCTTGATTCCCCTAGTAGTAAGGACTTCATCTAACTCCTTTTTGAATATATTTAGTGAATTGGCCTCAACAACTTTCTGTGGTCGAGAATTCCACAGGTTCACCACTCTCTGGGTGAAGAAATTCCTCCTCATCTCGGTCCTAAATGGCTTCCCCCTTATCCTTAGATTGTGTCCCCTGGTTCTGGACTTCCCCAACATTGGGAACATTCTTCCTGCATCTAACCTGTCTAAACCCATCAGAATTTTAAACGTTTCTATGAGGTCCCCTCTCATTCTTCTGAACTCCAGTGAATACAAGCCCAGTTGATCCAGTCTTTCTTGATAGGTCAATCCCGCCATCCCGGGAATCAGTCTGGTGAACCTTCGCTGCACTCCCTCAATAGCAAGAATGTCCTTCCTCAGGTTAGGAGACCAAAACTGTACACAATACTCCAGGTGTGGCCTCACCAAGGCCCTGTACAATTGTAGCAACACCTCCCTGCCCCTGTACTCAAATCCCCTCGCTATGAAGGCCAACATGCCATTTGCTTTCTTAACCGCCTGCTGTACCTGCATGCCAACCTTCAATGACTGATGTACCATGACACCCAGGTCTCTTTGCACCTCCCCTTTTCCTAATCTGTCACCATTCAGATAATAGTCTGTCTCTCTGTTTTTACCACCAAAGTGGATAACCTCACATTTATCCACATTATACTTCATCTGCCATGCATTTGCCCACTCACCTAACCTATCCAAGTCGCTCTGCAGCCTCATAGCATCCTCCTCGCAGCTCACACTGCCACCCAACTTAGTGTCATCTGCAAATTTGGAGATACTACATTTAATCTCTTCTACATGTTGCCCCTTAGCGACATCATCAGAAACACAGCATCAGTTTCCACATGTACACTGATGACACCCAGCTCTACCTCACTACCACTTCTCTCGATCCCTCCACGGTCTCCAAATTGTCAGACTGCTTGTCCTACATCCAGTTCTGGATGAGCAGAAATTTACTCCAATTGAATATTGGGAAGAACAAAGCCATTGTTTTCGGTCCGCGCCACAAACTCTGTTCCCTAGCCACTGATTCCATCAACTCTCCCCAACTTCTGTCTGAGGCTGAACCAGACTGTTCGCAACCTTGGTGTCATATTTGACCCTGAAATAAGCTTTCGACCACATACCCACAGCATAACAAAGACCGCTAGTTCCACCTCCGTAACATCGCCCGTCTCCACCCTTGCCTCAGCTCATCCGCTGTTGAAGCCCTCATCCATGCCTTTGTTACCTCTAGACTTGACTATTCCAACTCAATCCTGGCTAACCTCCCAGAATTCTACCCTACCTAAACTAGAGGTGATTCAAAACTCGGCAGCCCATGTCCTAACTCACATCAAGTTCCGCTCACCCATCATTTGCTGACCTACATTGGCTCTCGGTCAAGCAACGCTTTGATTTCAAAATTCTCATCCTTATTTTCAAATCCCTCCATGGCCTCGCCCCTCCCTATTTCTGTAATCTCCTCCAGCCCCACAACCCCCCCCCCGAGATGTCTTCGCTCCTCTATTTCTGCCCTCCTGAGCATCCCTGATTATAATTGCTGAACCATTGGTGGTCGTGCCTTCTGTTGCCTAGGCCCCAAGCTCTGGAACTCCCTGCCAAAACCGCTCCACTTCTCCACCTCTCTTTTCTCCTTAGAGGCACTCCTTAAAACATACCTCTTTGACCTTTGGTCACCTGCGTTAATTTCTACTTATGTGACTCAGTGTCAAATTTTTATCTCATAATACTCTTATGAAGCGCCTTGGGATGTTTCACTATGTTAAATGCGCTATATAAATACAAGTTGTTGTTGTTGTTGGTGTTGTTATATAGGATTGTTGAAACCCTAGCCTTGGCTGTTCATTGCTGCACTGATCTGCAGCACAGTGCTCTCCAGCTGATTGCTAGCAGGCAAGTGCGGGTGGGCCATGAGAGGGGGGATGGTGAAAGGGGACATGGAAGTGGGGACTCGGCTTGAAGCGATTTCACTTCTCACCCATTGTACCCGCCCCCCACCCTCCGCCCCCACCATTTCAGTCAGTACCCCACATACTGCCTTGTGTCCAGATATTTCCGAATCTGCCCCTGCACAAGTGCAGGTGGAGCAGTCTTTGCCGGGGCCCTCACAGGCTCCAAAACCCAGAGGACGTCGGCCAAGAGCATCTCAGCAATCAGACTAGGGATCTGAGCAAAAGCAAAATACTGCAGATGGGATCTGAGCAGCCTGCCTCTCCCTCTGCTGGCGCTACAGGGATTGCACACGTAGAAGTGCTAGGAAGAGTAAAGATTTGTCATTGCACAAGGTATGTACATGGATGTGTTACACAATGTTAGATTGTTAAGTTTCTATTTCACTTCTGAGCCACATAAATAGGATTTATTTCAATCATCTTCCTGTTTTGCCCATTTCTGGCAAGTGGCCTTTTCACTTGTGATGAATGGTGAGACATGACTTAACCCTGAGCAATGGATGGCTGTGAATGGGATGCTTGGTTGAGTGCATGACTACTTTGTCTTGGGGGAAGGGGTGAGTGGGTTTAGCATGCGACTACCAGATGGGTGCATTGGTGATCCTTGCTTTTATGAGGGCATCCCGGGCAACAATGTGCGCCGCTGTTGGTGCATTGCCCACTTCATGTTCCCCCTCCTTCTTCTCCAGAAAGGCTCTGTGCTCTGTGCCCTGTTCATCTTGAAGATCCAAACCTCACTGCTGTGCAATGTTGTGCAGAGAACAGCACACCAGCCGTTAAGTCCCAGAGCTGTTCATGGTCACCCATTGTTCTCAGTGGAAGGTCAGTGGCCTTCCAACTCGCAGACTGTAGCTTCTAGGGTGATACTTTGTTGGAGTATTAGTATAGGTAAACAAACACAGAAAGCAGGCATTATGGGGTTGCACCAGTGTGATTCTTACTTATTCCTGTATATTAGACACTAATGGAATCGAGTTGTTGCATTAATTTGTTTTTCTGGGTTTGGTGTCGGGGTTAATATTTGTAGTGTAGCGAGAACCTATAAGACTGGACTGGAAGAATGTAATTGGACATTGGTAGTAAGGCTGGTGATATCAAGGATCATGGGACTGTTGGTGTATTGGGAAGGGGAGGGGTGGTTCAGGTGAAGTGCTCTAGGATGAGCTCTCTAAGAACTAGGGGCAATGTGGTGGACGCTGCTCATGATCTCCCTCCTCTTTGTGCTGCTCTTCCTCCTTCTGCTCCTCCTCCTGTATTTGTTGCTACCTAGGTGGTGGTAAGGGCTCATGTCTCATGATGCCAAAGCCATGCAACATGCAACACACGATCACACATCTGAACACACGGTCAGGACTGTACTGCAATGTCCCCCCGAAAGGTCCAGGCAGTGGAAGTGGTGCTTGAGTACGCCGATAATCTGCTTGGTGATGTTTCTGGAGGTGGCATGGCTCTCATTGTATGGCAACTCTGCAGCTGAGACCCGGTATGGAGTCTTAAGGGCACGCAACTTGTCGTCCAGTAGCCAACCTGCGATGTGATATCCTGGTTGGAATAAAGGCGGCACAGAAGACTGGTGAAGGATGAATGAATCATGACTGCTGCCAAGAAGCCGGTCACAAACCTGCATGTTGCATTGCCTGTAGTCGCAAACACGCTGGACACTGAGGGAATGGAATCCCTTTCCTATTCCCCCAAATTTTCTACTATCCATTTGTGAAGGCTTATTTTATAAACTTATTGCACATTTAGGGGGAGAAATTCGGTCGGTTGGCACCCCGGAAAGGGTTGAAACTGGGGCGCTAAAGGGGTCGGAGCCACAAGCACCGGCATTCGTGCCGCTCGGCACATTCAGTGTACTGGTGCCGGCAGTGCTGAGCAGTATTGCACAGGAGTATCGCGCCGGTGTGCAACTCCCCCGGTTTTGACAGCGATGCGATATTTGGTTGGAGCGGCATCCGTGGTGCCCCATGGTGACAGCGCCTTTGAAAGCTGGCGTCCAGAGCTGTCCTGGGGCGCAACAGGAAGGAATGATTGGAAAAGGGAAGAGAAATTGATATTTCTTTGAATTTTCTTTGCGATTCACCTTTATTTGGGAATTTCTTTTGTGTTTTTGGTGCAGATTTCTTTTTTGGCAGGGAGGCCTCTCGAAGTGCGATCTGAAGCTGGCTTTATCAACGGATTTTCAGTTGCTCACCCGGCCTAGAGCCCTAAGAGAGGTGTGGAAAGTCTCCCTTAGCAGTTGCAAACCGCAAAATTTACCGACCTGCCGTTATTAGCGCCCTAAGAAGCCTCCAACCGAATTTCCACCTCTTACTGTTTATCTTTGCCATGCCCACAGACACCTTCCAGCTCTTGCAGTGCTTACTATGCATGCCCATATTCCAGGCAAGGCACAATAAAAAGAGCTTCATACCACAAATCATTGTAATAAAATCTAGCATGATGCAAGTTCATTACTGACACACAGATTGGGCACCTGTCTGTCACTGCATGTGTTACAGTCATTCTCAAGAAGGAAGCAATGACATTGAGCAAACAGTTCCCACTGGGGAAGCACACAGAAGGAGCAGTGAAAGACACACGCCATGTACTGTCACCAAAGGGAAGCACCGGATTAAAAAACAGTACATACACTAATCGCTTATAAGAGTAAATTCAACACTGAAAGGGTATGTAGGTCTGCAATAGAGCTGCAACATTGTAGTGTCAATTTTCCAACCTATGATCGCTTCAAATGCGGCTCCCCGCTTTGATGGTTCAAGTGCTGAATTTACCCCATAGAATATTAAATTTGTTTACAGTTTTTTTCAACTTTGTCCAGATAGTTTTCTTCTGATATGGCAGATTAAGATATCAGCAGCTCAGAAGTGATTTGCAGTGATACTGAGTTAATGTTTAAAGGACAATGTTTGTGAAGGTGTATGGGGCCACTGTACTCTGCACACGTCAGCAGGATTATTGGTATACTGGGCTGATTAGGCATTCAATGAAGGTTTTCTTTATGAGAGCATAGAGTATGTGTCTGGCTCCCTTCAAAGGCATTTTAGTGGGGATCTCCTCAGTGTTACTGTCAGTGTCCTTCTTTTGCCCTTGGCTTTGGGTGTGCTTCCTTCTCGACCTGCTCCTTGATTAGTTCTCTCTAGATGGTGAAATTGTGTAGCAAGTAGCGGATAACAATGGCCATGGAGACCCTGACCATTCTTCAGGAGCGCTGCTTCAAGATGCCTATAGTGTATTCAATAATGACCCTAATGGCTGCATGGCCCTCATTATATGTGCATTCAGCTGATATTCTTGGCTGTCGCAAGAGAGTCATGAGCTATCTTCCCAGTGTAGCTTCTTCTTCAAGGTACAAAGAATTGCCTGAAAATAAATGAATCAAGACAGAAAGCAAAGAGACGAGGTGAATGGACGTTTTTCACATTGGGATGTCATAGAAATTGTTAAAAAATTAATTCACAGGATGTGGGCGTCACTGGCAAGATCAGCATTTATTGCCCATCCCTAAGTCCCCCTCCGAAGGTGGTGGTGAGCCACCTTCTTAAACCGTTGCACTCTGCGTGGTGAAGATACTCCCACAGTAACTTTGTCATAGCGGTTTAGTACAACTGAGTGGCTTGCTAGGCCATTTCAGAGGACAATTTAGGGGCAGTTAAGAGTAATCCATTGCTGTGGATCTGATTCTATGATTCTTTGTCACGATAACAACAACAACAACTTGTATTTATATAGTGCCTTTAATGTAGTGAAACGTTCCAAAGCTCTTGACAGGAGTATTATGCGATAAAAATTTGACACTGAGCCGCATAAGTAGAAATTAGCGCAGGTGACCAAAGCTTGGTCAAAGAGCTATGTTTTAAGGAGCGTCTTGAAGGAGGAAAGAGAGGTAGAGAGGTGGAGAGGTAGAGAGGCAGGGAGTTCCAGAGCTTAGGGCGCAGGCAACAGAAGACACGGCCACCAATGATTGAGCGATTATAATCAGGGATGCTCAGGAGGGCAGAATTAGAGGAGCGCAGACATTTTGGGGGGTTATGGGGCTGGAGGAGATTACAGAGATAGGGAGGGGTGAGGCCATGGAGGGATTTGAAAATAAGGATGAGAATTTTGAAATTGAGGCATTGCTTAACTGGAAGCCAATGTAGGTCAGTGAGTACAGGGGTGATGGGTGAGCGGGACTTGGTGCGATTTAAGACATGGGCAGCCGAGTTTTGGAT
This sequence comes from Pristiophorus japonicus, assembly GCF_044704955.1. Lineage (NCBI taxonomy): Eukaryota > Metazoa > Chordata > Chondrichthyes > Pristiophoridae > Pristiophorus > Pristiophorus japonicus. Next base: position 89,600,846 of record NC_091987.1, read on the forward strand.
CACCTCTAGTTTACGTAGGATAGAATGTTGGAGGCCAGCCATGAGTGCACTGGAATAGTCAAGTCTAGAGGTAACAAAGGCATGGATGAGGGCTTCAGCAGCGGTTGAGCTGAAGCAAAGGCGGAGACGGGCAATGTTACAAAGGTGGAAATGGGTGGTCTTAGTTATGCAGTGACCACCACACAGTCCTTGTGGAAGTGAAGTCCCGTCTTCACACTGAGGACACCCTCCATCGTGTTGTGTGACATTGCCACCGTGCTAAATGGGATAGGTACAGAACAGAGCTAGCAGCTCAAAACTGGGACGCTGTGAGCCATCAGCAGCAGCCGAATTGTATTCAACTCCAAGTCACACATCATCCAGACTTGGAAATATGTCGCCGTTCCTTCATTGTCGCTGGGTCAAAATCCTGGAACTCCCTCCCTAACAGCACTGTGGGAGAAACTTCACCACACGGACTGTATCAGTTCAAGAAGGCAGCTCACCACCACCTTCTCAAGGGTAATTAGGGATGGACAATAAATCCAAGCCTTGCCAGCGATGCCCACATCCTGGAACAATATTTTTTAAAACCTTTTGCAGTTCAGGAACACCCTAGGTTCGTATGTGCAGACTTGAATGGGGATATAGGTGCCAAAAATACCAATCTGGGCTTTGGGATATCCTGTGATGCAGGACTTACAGTTCTCTTTCATTCTTCTGCTGTTTTTCCATGGGGAAAATGATGAAGGTGTTTGCTTTTGGTAAACAATGATTCATTGCCCTAATTGTTGCACCTGTGTACTAAGAAGTGACTGATGTTGCTTATGTTCCCCTGTGGTAGTTTGGAAAGAACTGGTGGCATAAAAGCTCAGTGCTGCGATCACCTTCATCACCAGCCTGTTGACGTCTGTTGCTTCCAAAATCCAGCAGATGGCGCAACTCAGTCACAGCCTCCCTGGTGAAGTAGAACCCATGAAGACAATTGTCCTCGGACAAGACCCAGTTGTGCTTGGGTTTGTACAGAGTTACACGGGTAAGGGTGGGTGCAGGGCAAAACTGCCTTGCATACCCCCTCTATAAAAACCTAATGATAAATATAAAAGAGATTCTCATTTTCCAATTTTGATCATAGTAATCAAAACACTAGTGAACAAAATTATAGCAAAAGAAAAAAGAATCCAACCAGCTAGGACTCTATAACTACAGGCTGTAGTAAAATTATAACATTCTGCTTCTATTTGGTCTTATCAGCACATATAATTTGTGCATGATAGCAGAAGCAAAATAAAGCTGTAAAAATGGCTGATGATACACATATTTGACCCTAAAATGACACTTACTGCCATCATCACATTTTCCTAAAAAAACTTCCTTGATCAATCTATCCATTCTAATCACTGATAAGATAAGGACTTGCATTTATATAGCACCTTTCACGACCTCAGGATGTCCCACAGCGCTTTACTTTTGAAGTACTCTTTGAAGTGTAGTCGCTGTTAGGAAACACGGCAGCCAATTTGTGCACAGCTAGGTCCCACAAACAACAATATGATAATGACCAGATAATCTGTTTTTAGTGCGGCAGATTAGGAACAGGGGAGGGGCAACAAGACCTGGGTGTCATGGTACATCAGTCGTTGAACGTTGGCATGCAGGTACAGCAGGCGGTGAAGAAGGCAAATGTTATGTTGGCCTTCATAGCGAGGGGATTTGAGTATAGGAGCAGGGAGGTCTTATTGCTGTTGTACAGGGCCTTAGTGAGGCCTCACCTGGAATATTGTATTCAGTTTTGGTCTCCTAATCTGAGGAAGGACATTCTTGCTATTGAGGGAGTGCAGCAAAGGTTCACCAGACTGATTCCCAGGATGGCAGGACTGACATATGAGGAGAGACTGGATCGACTGAGCCTGTATTCACTGGAGTTTAGAAGGATGAGAGGGGATCTCATAGAAACATATAAAATTCTGCCCGGACTGGACAGGTTAGATGCAGAAAGAATGTTCCCGATGTTGGGGAAGTCCAGAACCAGGGGACATAGTCTAAGGATAAGGGGTAAACCATTTAGGACTGAGATGAGGAGAAACTTCTTCACTCAGAGAGTTGTTAACCTGTGGAATTCCCTACCGCAGAGAATTATTGATGCCAGTTCATTGGATATATTCAAGAGGGAATTAGATATGGCTCTTACGGCTAAAGAGATCAAGGGGTATGGAGAGAAAGCAGGAAAGGGGTACTGAGGTGAATGATCAGCCATGATCTTATTGAATGGTGGTGCAGGCTCAAAGGGCCGAATGGCCTACTCCTGCACCTATTTTCTATGTTTCTATGTTTAACACCGGGGAACATTCCCTTGCTCTTCTACAAAATAGTGCTAAGGGATCTTTTACCTGAGAGGGCAAACGAGGCCTCGGTTTAACATCTCATCTGAAAGACAGCACCTCTGATCAGTACAGCACTCTCTCAGTACTGCACTGGAGTGTCAGCCTAGATTTTGTGCTCAGGTCTCTGGAGTGGGACTTGGGCCCTCAACCTTGAACTCAGAGGCAAGAGTGCTACCCACTGAGCCACAGCTGACACTGCCCCAGTTCTAACCTCCCTTTCCGCTTACAGTTCTTGAATGAGTTATTGCAGAACAGAACAGCAATAGCTTGTTTGTTTGAATTCCCATATTGCTCTCTATTCTATCTGTTTTATGTTTAATGAATTTCAGCAATCCTCATCAATTTGTAGGCAGGGAGATTCCTACAGTGACAAAAATATGAGGGGACACTTTTTCCTATATTTATATTTGGTTAGTATACTCTTGAGAAATACACATCAGATTTGTGGATAGGGATCATTCGTTCTGTCTATTTCAACCTCATTCAATGGGTGAAATAGTAGTACGACTAAGCAAACACACCGGCCAAGACTTTCTGAGTCCCATGATCCACTGCCAAATATATGGCAGGTGATGAGGGGGAGGGTGGTTGGGGGGACGGGGGACATAAATGCACCCTTTCAAAGGAAGCTGACCCTATCAAAAATGCTATTTGAATAATGCTGGGTGGCACATTATTGGGAGTCCTGCCAGCAATAGGACCCTTGGAAGCCTGAGAATCTGGGGAGGTGGAAGAAGGCAGATTATGATGTAAACAATGCAAATTACAGGGTTTAGGCCAGGTGATGTCATCCCTTCATTTGCATGACTGCACTGAACAGTGAGCAAGTGCATTTCTTTCCAGCAGTAGAATGGGACAGAAAACCCACTGGGCACAGCCTGGGTGGATCCCTGGTGGGGGGGAGGTTCTACCAAAAATTCTGATCCCCAAAAAGTTCTGCCCTGCCCCCTCATTTGGAACTTTTGGAATCACCGATTCAATAGGTCTGTTGAGGGACAGGTACCATCTGTGGTTCTGACCTGCAATATCCATGTACTTTGAAATCAAATAAAGCAATGCTGTTGATAGTAATCAAAAATGAGCCAATGGTAAATGCCACTTAGAGGTCTATCAAGTATGACTTGTTTCTCATCTTTCAAATGTGAGTAAAGTTCAAAGGTGAAACATTTGAAACAGTATATAATTGATCTTGTCGGCTGGAATTTTGTCGGCACTCAGAGGACAGGATCGGAGGCGGATCAGCTGTTAAATTTGAAATGATTGCTAGCGGGTCGGGACCACGCTGTCAACCCACTTCCACACTTACTTTACCAGGTGTCAGGTCTGGCAACGCTGAACAAACATAACACGCAGCGGCAGGGGAGGCAATTTAGCTGATTAAGACCTTGTTATGAGGCTATTAAAGACAATTTTGAGCTCAACTTACCATTTTTCCAGGTTTTGCACAAGGTTCCCGCTGCTTTGGGTTCACATCTGGCAAGAACATTAGGAATTGTGGCAGCATTAATTCACTTCTTTACCTGACAGCTGCAAATGTGCTATAAGAGCTCCCATCTCACAGCTGTTCACTTTTCAAGATCAGATACTCTTGCTTACTGCATTTGGAAGGCACATTGAGCATTATGCAGGTTGCAAGTGTTTGGAGCAATCTCTCTATCCAGTGTCACCTCATTGGAATAACAGTGACAGATCGCTTCTGTCATCTCAAGTTCACCTGCCATCTATTACATTAGCATCAGTGCCCTTGAAACTATCTCACCTTGGTCCTCAGAATCCCACTTCGATCATCCCCAACACCAGCACCACCAACACCAACCTTCTCTGTAATTAACTGATGCTGCACAGGACAGAGGGCATCAGCACCCGACCACATTGCTGCCCGGGACACCAGGCAAGGCCGCACCATGGCCAGATTTACTTCACTTGATGCGTTACACCCTGGCTGCCACATGATGTGCCAGGTTGGCACCACCCTACACCAACATCATAAAGCATCTCTACGATGCCCAAGCCATTCCTTTCACACTCATCAACATTGCGGGGTGGGGGGTTTGGGGGGGGGGGTACCCTTATGTCTCATCTTTCACTGCAACTCACTAAGCCACTTCCAAAGGTGCTCATAAATCTATCCAAGAAGGCAAAGTGTTGAAAATAGAGATTTCAATGTTTGACAACACATTAACAGAAACTTTACATGAATATTAGCAAAAATACCCTCGTGCCTACCCTTGTGTGTTGTTAGTTGGCATGCTTGCACTAGGATGAGGGTAAGTGTGAGGGGTGGCTTGTGAGATGGGGATGTGATAATGCAGATATAGAGAGGGATGGGTGGAGGTGCAAGGTAAGTTGGTGTGAGTAAGGATGTGCAGGAGTAGGGTAGGGAAGGCAGGGTGATGGGGATGTGATGAGTGGCACAACAGGATGAGGTTGAGTGTGGCTTTGCAGTAACATTTCGTGATCTTCTGAGATCATTGAAATGTTTGCGCCACTGCAGCCTGGTCGCCCTGATGACAACCCTGCTTGTGCCCTAATGTGCAACCAGGCTACGTTGGTCTCCTGGGAAGGTCTCTTCTGCCCATTGGAAGGAAGAAAAACTCCCTGCAAGCTGTGATTCCTTCCATAAGCATATGGAGGGAATCATGGAAGAGCCTGGGTGCAGCTGTGCATCTCTGTCAGTGTTTGTCAGTGTTTGCTTGTTTCCAACAAAAAGAGTTGTCAGTGTTTGCAGCAATACAATGCTGCAGAACACTGACAGCACAACTGTCAAAATCAATGTGACTATGGTCCCTTTAAGGAAACCGGCTGATGACGCATCATCAAATGACATAATCAGACCCGCTTCCTTTTAATTGGCCAGGAACCGCGCTGGACGGGCTTAACAAGCCCAATCAGGGGAAAATCGTGTGGGAAGCCAGTACAGAGAGAGCAGCAGGTTCAGACCCCGCTACCGATGTCGCCGGTCTCGCTCCCGCCTCAGTGGATGAAATCACAGCCGTCATGTTTTTCTTTTACCTACTTATCAACTCCCAACATTAATCCAATAGATTTCCAATTTAGTGTAACAGAAGCAAAGATCAGTCAATTATAAGTAAACACGTGCTTATATTTCACCTGAATGTGTGTTCCATAAGGATAAATAGAGCATAAAATCAAAAGCATAGGTCACACAAGTGGTCAAAGCTATTTCTAGAGTACATAAAACTAGTGGATACATCTTCCGAATGGTTACAAAAACACTTAAAAATGTATCTGTAATCTTTCAGCTGCTGTAGAAAGATTTTTTTTATCAGACTATTCCACTGATGGACCTGGTACTAGCAGCCTCATCCCTTTGGAAGAAACTTTTGAAAATTCCTCAAAAGTGGTTGCTATAGCCAGGTTGTAGCGTAACCTTTTGCTTGAATGCTAAATCAAATGTTAAAGTACAGATCTGCATTCAATTCTGTAAGTTAACTGCAGTCATACATGAAAGCTGAGAAAACAAACCAGCATTTGTTCCATGTATGTTTCTGTCTGTAGTCAGGTTGGGTCAGGATTTAGACTGGAAGCTTTTGATATTTTACTATGCTTGTCCCATTCAGGTACAGATGAATGGTACAAGGGATAGATCTTTTTCATGGTGATAGTTTTGACAAAATGTTACCGTATTAATACCTCTCAGCACAAACATTTGCCAAATTATTCTTTGCTGAATCACGATGATATTTGTCTTTGATACACTCATTCTCCATTCTTCTGCTCTCTCTCAGTTTGACTGTCATATCATGGCATTTAGTCTCTAATTTTGAATAGTTTTGTAAAAAGAAAGACCTGCATTTATATAGCGCCTTTCACGACCACTGGATGTGCCAAAGCGCTTTAGAGCCAATGAAATATTTTTTGGATTGTAATCACTGTTGTAATGTGGGAAACATGACAGCCAATTTGCATACAGCATGTTTCCACAAACAGCAATGTGATAATGACCAGATAATCTGTTTTAGTGATGTTGGTTGAGGGATAAATATTGGTCAGGACACCGGGGAAATATCCCCTGTTCTTCTTCAAAATAGTGCTTTGGAATCATTTACGTTCACCTGAGGGGGCAGACGGGGCTTCCAGAGGGTATAACGTCTCATCCGAATGACACTGAAACTTCATTAAAAGTGGCAAATAGGTTGAGGCTGAAAGAAGTCATTTTACTTGAAATATGAACAGCTGGATTTGATGGAGTTCAAGGTCCTAAAGGTGAAAGGACTATATTGTGTACAATTTACTGCAGTGAACTCTTGCAGGTTGCCTTTTGTGTAACTGTGTAACCTTATCTGTTTGTACAAATGTCAAGCCTCTTTTGGACAGTAACCTACATTAAGCAAATTTTCCTGTTGAACAGATTGCAAACTAAAAAATAAATATATCTCCAGGTTTTTAACTTTTGTCCGGCTTTGCTTCAGACATAGAGCATCACTGGAGGGAAGCGTAAGTTAAAGGTGTGGCTTTAACGCTAGAACGCATTGCCCTCCAGCAAGCCAAACTGTCATGACAAATTACTCCTAATTGAAGCAGTTAGTTTTATCTTTCCCATTCCTTTATACGGTACAGGCATCTGCGATGAGTCAAATATATGCAGTTCCTAAAGTGCCGTCCACTGTTTATCTGAAAGATTTCAAAGAAATCGCTAAAGAGAAAGAAGAGAGAGGTCATCATCTTATGAAGGTGAAGTTTGATGCCTCAACACTAGAATTACCTGCTGCAGAAGATAAATCCCCTTTCATGCAAATATATTCTCTTCAGAAAGACATGAAATTTCAAAGCAGAGATGCATTTTCCCTGGTAAGTATTGGATTTAATGGGGTAAGCCTAATATTTCTAATAACTCATTACCAAATATAGAGCAACATCAAGAGGTGAATCTGTCGTCACAACAATTTTAGTGAGACTAAATAAATGTCTTATTGTCCACTGAAACTGTTCTTGTCCACATTTAAATTATGATTATTAGGAAGTTACTTTTGAATTGAAACAGAAAATGCTGGAAATCTCAGCGGGTCAGGCAGCATTTGTGGAGAGAAACAGAGTTAACGTTTCAGGTCGACGATCCTTCGTCAGAACTGACGAAAGTTCGAAAAGAGCACATTCTTAAGGAGCACTGAAAGGGGGAGGAGAGAAAAGAACAAAGGGGAAGGTTGGTGATAGGGTGGAAGACAGGAGAAATTTGAGAGACAAAAGGGATGATGGGCCGACTCGAGATGTTAATGGCAGAAGTTAGAAAAAGATGAGCCTAGATAGGGTGTGAATGGCAGAATAATTATCAGCTGCCATAGAAAACAGAGAGAGAAAAAAATACAAAGATCGGCGGGGAGGGGGCGGGGTGCAGGGGACAAAAAGAAGGAGAAAAGGGAGCAAAATATGGGAAGAGGTTATGGTCTGAAAGTGTTGAGCTCTATGTTGAGTCCAGAAGGCTGTAAAGTTCCTAAACAAAAGATTGAGGTGCTGTTCCTCGAGCTTGCGTTGAGCTTCATTGGATCAGCGTAGGAGTCCGAGGTCAGAGTGGGAGTGGAGCGGAGAATTAAAGTGACAGGTGACCGGAAGCTCAGGGTCACGCTTACGGACTGCACAGAACTTCCCTGTTGTTCTTTCCTCCCCTTCCCCTTTTCAGTGCTCCTTAAAAAATCTGTTAATTTCAAGCGGGCACCCAATCTGCGTTTGATCTCCCCAATGTAGAGGAGACCACCTCGGCCTCCTGCAGTGTTCCAATGAAGCTCAACGCAAGCTCGAGGAACAGCACCTCATCTTTTGTTTAGGCACTTTACAGCCTTTTGGACTCAACATTGAATTGAACAATTCCAGACCATAACCTCTGCCCATATTCTGCTCCGTCTCCTCCTTTTTTTGTAACCCCCTCCTTCCTCCCCAATCTTACGTATTTTTTTTCTCTCTGTTTCCCATGGCCGGGAGACCCAATCTGCTACATTTCTGCCCACAAAGCAGGGTCCTTGGAGTGTGGACCCAAAATGTTTGTCAATCATCATTTCCAAGCAAGAAAGTCGTAATCCTTTCACCAGGGTATACTTGTATTTGGGTATAAACAAATTGCACTCAAGAAGGTGTTGATCCGTGTTTCTCTTGGCAAGGCGATTTGCACGTTTTGGTTGAACAATAACATTTTATAAAAGGGTAGCATTTGTTTTTGTGAATAAATTGGTTCCGAATGGTTAGGAATTTGATAAAATAAAATAAAAAAACATATATAATAACATTCAAAAGTAACTCAAAAGCAAAATACTGCAGATGCTGGAATCTGAAATAAAAACAGAAAATGCTGGAAACCACAACGGGTCAGGCAGCATCTGTGCAGAGAAACAGAGTTAATGTTTCAGGTCGATGACACTTCATCAGAACTGGCGGAAGTTTGAAATTAACAGATTCTAAATCGTGGGGCTGGTGTCATTTCCTTTGTTGAGGCGGACATCCCGCGCTTATATGGCCACATCAGAGGTATGTGCTCCAACTGCTGTCTGGAAAATCGGAATGGCATATGGTGTTGCTCTGATGCCAGAGCCAAAAAAAAAAATTTTTTTTTCACTTTCCCCAAAGGAACGTGTGGACATTAATTGTAATCTTACAGTCATTTATGTTTGCCAGAAAACCATCTTGGGACCTTAGTGAGACCCAGTTTGGGACCTATGTCAGCTTTCACCTAGCTTAGGTCTCACTGGATCTGTTGGCAGCATACGGGCAGAATTCCCAATTTAGGCTGGGACTACCCATAGACATGTTCCCAAAAGCTGTGTTTCAATGTAGGAGGGGAATTGCCGAAGACTCGCCTGCCAATCAGTAATTCCAATGGCTGTTACGTGGGGTGGAAACCCAGCAGATCTTAGGTTCGATCCCAAATTGAGGGACCCCAACAGGAAATCCACTCATTCTCAGCTCTCCAACCCCACCAAAATTTCAGTCCTTTTGTGTTTAAGGCCTTTCTGACTTGTTGAGAAGTGGGGTGTAAATTTAACGATGTTGCACTCATTTTCTGGGTCTGAAACGGATGCAGCAGCAACCGATTTAGCAGGGTCTGGTTTGCACAGGTTTCTGAGGCACTGCTAAATTGGTTGGGGCCTTTTTTTTAGACAGCCCTGATGGCCTCCTGAATTGAGCACAGACCTCAGTTCAATGTTGAAATGAGACTCCTATGCTCATTTCCAACCCTGATTGTTATAACCGTTTACACCAGTCGGCCCGAAAACTTCAAAAATGTTTTTTGTGGTGTCGGAAGGAGAAGCAATGCTGCTCGTAGCTCCATAAAACAATTGCTGGTCACTGATGGACCGCCCTTGGCCCCTGCCCATCAACTCCCCTCCCCTACTAGCAGCATCCCGCCAACCCATCCCGCCCCTGCCCGCCGCATCCCTCCCCCCCTCAATTGCCGCTCTTCCTGGTCTTATGTGTGGGGATTTAAAAGAAATTTAAAGAGGGATTTAACGACAAGGATTTCAGTTATCTACATAAACATGAAACACTTAAAGTCCTTCTTTAAACAGTAAAGTTGAAGAGTGGGCAATCTTTCCACTAATGACTTTCCCGAGACCAGCATGGAGCATATATTCATGCACTGTATGCTAGCTAAGATGTATACTCACCTTCGTACCACTAGGAAACAGAGGGACAGAATGGAAGTCTGCTGGGTAATTAAAAAAAAAATGCAGATCGGACTCCGATAACTTCACTAGGGCCCGATTTTAACGAGAGACCTGTGATGGGCCGAAATAGCCTCCTTCTGCGCTGTACATTTCTATGTTTCTAAATGATGAACTTTGCATTGAAAAGATGACAATAAATGATGTCTGTTTTATGTACTGCTGTTATCTGTATGTATTTATGGTGCAGAGCTTCACATGAAAACATTAGCAAGACAGTTTTTAGTAAAATTGTCATATTTTTCTGGTCATTTAATATCAGTATTTGCTACTTTTTTGAGTAGTATTCTCTGTTCTAAAGTAACTCTATGGGCTGGATTTTCAGGGCGAAAATGGAAGTGATACGTGAAAATTACCGTTTTCGCTGTGCTACCGATTTTAGGCCGAAATTCGGCCTTTGGGGTCGCATCGCAAAGGGAGGCGTTCCACAATTATTCGCGGCGCAAAACGTGAGTTTCGGCAACTTTAGTGCGGGGTTGTTTGAGTGCAAGGGAGACCTTTTTTGCAGGTTTTCTAACTTACCAATGTTAGCAGGGCTGCACCAACAGTCGCTGTACTGGGCACGGTGTACGGGTCGGGAGAGCACTTCGAAGATCTCCTCAATCGAGACTCTGCCTTTGACTCGAGTGTTCTCGACTCCATCCCGCAGCATGCTACCCACCACCACCTTAGTAAAACCCCAATGTTGCACGAGGTAGGCAAAGCCATAAAACAGCTAAAGAACAACAAGGCTATGGGAGCAGATGGAATCCCTGCTGAGGTGCTAAAGTATGGCGGAGAGGCACTGTTGGCCCAGATAGATGACCTCATCTCTCTCATCTGGAGGGAAGAGAGCATGCCGGGAGAGCTCAGAGATGCAGTGATCATGACCATCTTTGAAAAAGGGGACAAGTCCGACTGCGTTAACTACAGAGGAATCTCCCTGCTATCAGCCACTGGGAAAGTTGTCACTTGAGTCCTCCTCAACCGTCTTTTCTCTGTGGCCGAGGAGCTCCTCCCGGAGTCACAGTGCAGATTTCGTCCCCTATGGGGCACAACGGACATGATCTTTGCAGACCGACAGCTGCAGGAAAAATGCAGGAAGCAGCGCCAACCCTTATATATGGCCTTCTTTAACCTTACAAAGGCCTTTGATACTGTCAACTGCGAGGGTCTATGGAGCATCCTCCTCCATTTCGGATGCCCCCAAAAGTTCGTCAACATCCTCCGCCTGCCCCACGACGACATGCAGGCCGTGATCCTTACCAACGGATCCATTACAGACCCAATCCACGTATGGACCGGTGTCAAACAGGGCTGCGTCATCGCCCCAAACCTCTTCTCAATCTTCCTTGCTGCCATGCTCCATCTCACAGTCAACAAGTTCCCCGCTGGAGTGGAACTAAACTACAGAACCAGTGGGAAGCTGCTCAACCTTCACCGTCTCCAGGTCAGGTCCAAGACCACCCTGTCGTCGAGCTACAGTACGCGGATAATGCCTGCGTCTGCACACATACAGAGGCTGAACTCCAGGACATAGTCGACTTATTTACTGAGGCGTACGAAAGCATGAGCCTTACGCTAAACATCCGTAAGACAAAGGTCCTCCACCAGCCTGTCCTTGCTGCACAGCACTGCCCCCCAGTCATCAAGATCCACAGCGCGGCCCTGGACAACATGGGCCAATTCCCAAACTGCGGGAGCCTCTTATCAACAAAAGCAGACATTGATGAAGCGATTCAACACCGCCTCCAGTGCACCAGTGCAGCCTTTGGCCACCTGAGGAAAAGAGTGTTCGAAGACCAGGCCCTCAAATCTACCACCAAGCTCATGGTCTACAGGGCTGTAATAATACCTGCCCTCCTGTATGGCTCAGAGACATGGACTATGTACAGTAGGCACCTCAAGTCGCTGGAGAAATACCACCAATGATGCCTCCGCAAGTTTCTACAAATCCCCTGGGAGGACAAATGCACCAACATTAGCGTCTTCGACCAGGCCAACATCCCCAGTATTGAAGCACTGACCACACTTGATCAGCTCCGCTGGGCAGGCCACATTGTCCGCATGCCAGACACGAGGCTCCCAAAGCAAGTGCTCTACTTGGAACTCCTTCATGGCAAACGAGCCAAAGGGGGACAGAGGAAAAGTTACAAAGACACCCTCAAAACCTCCCTGATAAAGTGCAACATCCCCATCGACACCTGGGAGTCCTTGGCCAAAGACCGTCCTAAGTGAAGGAAGTGCATTCAGGAGGGCGCTGAGCGCTTCGAGTCTCATCGCTAAGTGCATGTAGAAAACAAGCGCAGGCAGCGGAAAGAACGTGCGGAAAATTTGTCCCACCCTCCCTTATCCTCAACAACTGTCTGTCCCACCTGTGACAGGGACTGTGGCTCTCATATTGGACTGTTCAGCCACTTAAGGACTCATTCTAAGAGTGGAAGCAAGTCTTCCTCGATTCCGAGGGACTGCCTATGATGATGACAGGTCGGGAGAGTGCCGAAACTCGGGCGGTAACACAATCCGTGTCGTTACACATCCAGCGCAGCTCTCCCCGGCGGTATGTCCGGTGGTACGTCCCATCGCCGCCGCAAACAACGAGCCGAGGATCTTGCCCGGGCTTTGTGACTGGGTTCTCGCCACGGAGGGTCAAAACGCGGTCGCAAACCCCTCGAAAATCCAGTCCAATATATAGACCATAAACTAAATGTTATAGGCTTTTTCTGCAGGCATTCAAAAGCTTTAATTTGCAAAATGTCTATTTGATTAGTGATTTATGACTCTCACTTAATTTAAAGGATTTCTCATGGATTTAGACATTGCATGCAATACCTTATCAGGGTGTGTCAATATCAATTCAGATTCTTGCTCCTGATGAACCAGTCACCCAGCTGGAAGCCTACATACCAGCTTAGAAAACTAGCAAATCTGGTCAACAGCTTGACAAAAGCTGATACAGCCCTGGTTATAAGCATTTGATGAAAGTACATGAAAAAGTGAAGAGGAAATGTAAAAGTTGAAGTCACAAAGGGGTAGAAATTCATCTCAGGTGGTGGCGTGAAACGGGCGGTATTTGTTCGGCCGCCCATTATACACAGCGCCTGGTATTCAGTTGCATTGCCTGCAGTGGACCTGAATATCAGGCGCTGCATATAATGGGTGGCTGATCCGATACTGCTCGTTTAGCGCCACCACCTGAGATGAATTTCAAGCCCAAAGTATATTAGTGAAGGAGGAGGGGCAGAGAGCACGAACCGTTCCAGAAAATTTCGCTTTTTAACATTTTATTTAGTGCATTTTCCAGTATTTTTTAAAAGAAAAGCACTCGGGTAAATGATTGGGAGTAGGGTTGGGTGGGCCTTGTGGTTAAGGGAGGGCAGGATGGCTAAGCCCAGGGCAGGGGAGACCTGAGCTTTCCTTGTGGAGCCCAGAGCAGCACTCCTGCTGCTCCTGCCCCCCCATAAGGAAAATCAAAAGAACAAATATCTACTTGCCTTTTTCAGCTGCATCTAGTCTCAGGTTCTCTTCCCGCTAGGTTATCTGGCGGGGAAGCCACAGTGGATTCCCTGCACAGGTCTCCAGTTAAAATCGTGCCCCAGTGAAGTTATCGGAGTCCAATCTGCATTTTTTTTTTAATTACCCAGTTGGTTTCCATTCCGTCCCTCTCACCTGCTCTGAAGACACGAGAAGATAGTGAGATCGGTGTGGGTCAGTCCAGCTGGCCAGTATAACTGCCTGCCTGCCTGGTTCCTGCTGAGTGGGCAGGATTGAAATCATTTTATTTGCTTCCTTTATGGTTTTATTACATGGCACTGACACTTTTAATGACCTGCATTCCTGCACACCAAGGTTCCTTTGACTCAATGTAAATGCTTACTATTTAAAGTGAATTTCCTGTCTCTATCCTTATTTCCAAAATGTACATTGAAATGCATCTGCCTGTCTGCTGGCCTATTTATGTTCTCCTGCATTCTTTGACACTCCTTGTCATAATTTGGTGGCATCAGCAAATTTTGATATTGCTCCCTCAATTCCTAAGTCCAGATCATTTACGTATATAGTAAATAAATGCCGCCTCAACACCAATCCCTGTGGAACACCATTTATACATTGACCAGTCTAACCAATTGCCCTTTACTCATATTTTTTTGCTTTCTGTTCTCCAACTCTCTATCCTTGTTGCTGCCATCCTTAATTCCTTGTGACATTAACTTTGACATAAATCTCTTTGGTGGCATATTATCACGTGCTTTTTGAAAATCCATGTAAACTACACCCGCAGCATTTTCCTTATCTGTCCTCGCTCTTATTTCTTCAAATAATTCAGTGTGGTTGGTCAAGTATAATCTCCCAATTATCAACACAAAAGCAAAATACTGCGGATGCTGGAATCTGGAATATAAACTGAAAATGCTGGAAATCTCAGCAGGTCAGGCAGCATCTGTGGAGAGGAAGCAGAGTTAACGTTTCGGATCGATGATGCTTCATCGAAGCTGGAGAGTGTCTGTAAAGAACAGATTCTTAACAAGAACTGAAAGGGGGAGGGGAAGAAAGAACAAAAGGGAAGGTCTGTGATAGGTTGGAAGACAAGAGAGATTAGTGAGACAAAAGGGATGATGGATCAAATTCAAATGGTAATGCAAGGAGTTAGAAAAACATTCGTCCAGATAGGATGTGAATGGTGGGATAATGACCAACTGCCATTAGAGACATGGAGAAAAAAAGAAAGAAAGAAACAGGCTCTGAGGGGGGCGGGGGAGCGGGGGAGGGGGGGGCAGGGGAGTGGGGGGGCAAGGGAGCCAATGATTGGCAGCGGTTACGCTCTGAAATTTTTGAAATCGATGTTGAGACCAGAAGGCTGTAAAGTGCCTAAATGAAAGATGAGGTGCTGTTCATTGAGCTTGCGTTGAGCTTCGTTGGAACAGTGTAGGAGACCGAGGACGGAGAGGTCAGAGTGAGAGTGAAGTGGAGAATTAAAGTGACAGGCGACCGGAAGCTCAGGGTCATACTTGCGGACTGAACAGAGGTGCTCCGCAAAGCGGTCGCCCAATCTACGTTTGGTCTAGAGGAGACCACATCGTCAGCAGCGAATACAGTATACTAAATTGAAAGAAGTACAAGTAAATCGCTGTTTCACCTGGAAGGAGTATCTGGGGCCCTGGATCAATCTGTGCTGATTCATCCTGATTAACTCATGTTTCTCCAAATGCTCAGTAATTTTATCCGATATTACAGACTGCAGGGAGTGGTTGAGGCACTCTTGTACTCCAGTAGTGCTGCAACACCACAGAAGCTAATTTGTTGCATTATCTGGGGCAGCAGCCTGAGGCCTGTTGTGCTCCCGTTGCACACATATGACGTGATGGGGAAATGCCTATGGTCCTGAGGGCTTGTGCACAAGTCACAAGGCCTCAGATTTCATGCAAAATTCTTTTTAAAACATATAGCTCCATAATGCAGTATCTTTGCTGGCTTGCTTCTTTCTTCAGTACCTGTTTGGAATGGGAATAAGGGAAGCTCCATGGCTCAGTTCTTAAAATGGCGAAAGCTTTATATTTGTCATGGTTTACAGTACATTTTTAACTGCAGCATTGGTGGCCATTGTGCATGTGCTGCTTCAACTTCCAAGCTCTCAAACTACTTTGTTGCTGGTAGATGTTGGCACTGCGAAGTCACGGTCCCAACTTGCCCGTTTTCAGAATCTCCGATCTGAAAGGGCCGATGGCAGCATCCAATGTCCACATTTTCTGGGAAGCCTTCCTCTGACACATCAGCTCGGCAGAGTCCCAGGGAAATGATGCAAGAGGCATTATACTGTCATGCCCAAGTAGAAGTGGAGGTTCTCCCCTCCAATTACCTCTGCCTCCTGTCCAAGATCCAACTGCTCACAAGGTATTAACAGAGGAAGATCGGGCCTTGTTGCCAAAATTTGATAATTTTAATTTTATATTTAGTAAATTTATTGAATCATTCATTCATAAAATATAATTTAGAAGTTTTAAAAATACTGCAACTTTCAATGATTTTTTCCTAGTATAGGATATACCTGCATCAAGAACTTTTGGTTCACTATTATGTCATCGGCTCTCAAGAAGAAAGCAAAAGGGAAATGGCCAGTTGGGTAGCACACAGCTTCTGGTACCTGCGACATTTCTGGGGTGGACAACACCAAATAGTGATTAAAATGGTAAGTGACCCGATCACTCACCTACAGTTCAATTCAATTCTTTAAAGAAGACAGAAAGATAGGGACGAGGATACTTTTGAAGATATCTAATTTAGGAAGAAAGTCATTAACATTAATGTATTCATTTCTTTTTCAGTGCATAGAGAAAGAGATAAGCCTAACATGTTGTGTCAAGGGGCTCATAACAAACCATGGGGTAGAAATTCGGTCGCTTAGCGCCCCTGGAAAGGGTTGGAGCCGCGAGCCACTCAGCACTTTCAGTGCCGTCGGCGCTGACCAGTGCCGCCTGGGAGCGCGAGCCAGTATGCAACACCCCCGGTTTCGACAGTGCTTTGATTTTTGTCTCACGCTGACCCTGTAGCGCCCTGTAGTGGGACCGCCTGGTAAAGCGGGCGGTCTGGGCTGTTCTGGCAGCGGTGAGAGACGAAATGAAGTAAGTTCAATTGTTTTTTTTTTGTGATTTATCTTTATGTGGAGTAACAAGGGATTGGGAATGTTTTTTGTATTTTTTTTTGGCGATTTATTTTTTTCTAGGGAAGCCTCTCCTAGGGCGATCTGAGGCTGGCTCTTTAGTTATGGATTTTCAGTTGCTCAGCCAGTCTAGCACCCTAAAAGAGCTATGAGGCATCTCCCTTAGCGCTCTGCTCTGCACTCAGGGCTCAGCTGATGAATTTTGTGGCAGCAGATGTAAACCATTTCGTGGTGCAAAATTTACCGTTCCGCCGCCATTAATGCCCCCGAATTTTCACCCCCTTTTCTTTTGGTTTTCTTCAAGAATGAAGATTCTAAAATGTAATGTCTGTAAACTTGTAATGTTTGTAGCTCCACACTGTGGATGTGGACGTATTGTGTACTGCAAGTGCAGGGTTAATAATAAACAGAACTAGGCAGATTTCAGGAGACTTCCGAGAGAGCTGCCTGCCATGTTAGGAAGCTGTGTGTGCTATGCTCTGTGAATATATCACATTTGGCGACTGAGATGGGATTTTTCAGATGATTTAAAGCTTAATTTTTGTTGGTGAAGGATTCAGCCAGCCGCCATAGAGACTTTGGAAGTTTCTGTCTTTGAAAAAAAGCTACAAAATCCGAGGTAAAATACAGCACACGGTGTGAACAGCTAGAGATTAAAATGGCAGGTGTATTGGGACATTTGGGTGAATATAGACACGACCGGGAATGTTTTAAAGCATATGTGGATCGGCTAGAAATGTATTTCACTGCAAATAACAAAATCGAAGTTCTAGACAATGCAATCCAGAACCGGGCTGTGTTGGAACGTAAGAAAGCGATCTTCTTATCAGAGGCAGGTCCAGCATTATATGACACTCTTGTAAATCTGCTTGTGCCTGACGATTCAAAGGACACAACACTTAAAGAGATTTTAATGAAGCTGGAGCAGCACTATAACCCCAAACCATTCGAAATTGCTGAAAGCTATCGTTTCAGGATTCGGAATCAAAAGGCTGCTGAAATTATCAGTGATTACATCGTAGCATTAAAAAAGCTATCGATGCACTGTCTTTTTGGAAACTTTCAAAACCGAGCATAACGGGATCGTTTTGTTTGTGGGGTGAAAAAGGATGCGATCAGAAGGAAGTTATTGACGACAGATGACTTGACTTTTGAGATTGCTTGTCAGACAGCGAGGTCGATGAGCATGGCCGAACAATATTCCCGAGAATTAAATAATGATTACGGTCGTCAGTCAACCGAGGTAAATCACCTGCAGGTTCAAAGTAAAAGACGGGCATGGCCGAAAGTCTCAGAAACTGGAAACTCTAACAGAGCGTCGAAGTCGTGCTATAGGTGCCTGGGACAACACATTGCTCAAAGTTATCCATACGTGAAGGCAGAGTGTTTCTTCTGCAGGAAGACTGGGCATTTTCCGAAGGCATGCCGACTGAAGGGTATACCTGTTTTCAAAGCTATGAGTCCAGCGTTCAAAGTTATGAGTAGAAATCCAAAGAGACTACATAGCATGGAAGAACAACAACAGGACAAGGAGATGTTAGAGTTACACGTCATCAGGTGCACAAGGTTAACAGACAGTGATTCTGAAAGCATCAAAATCCACATAGATGTTGCGGGATTCAAGATACCAATGGAAATCGACACAGGTGCATCCGTGAGTGCAGTACCGGAGTGACTGTACCTCGACAAATTGCGTGATTTTCAACTGAAGAAATCCAAGATAGAGCTGCGAGGCTACTCGGGAGAGAAAATTCCTGTGGTAGGTCGTATCACCGTACCGGTGAAATATAAAGATCAATTTCAGCACTTGCCTCTAATAGTAGTGAAAGGAGACAAGTCTGCCTTACTAGGAAAACATTGGTTGAGCTCAATGAAGCTGGATTGGAGTAAGATTTTCTGTGTGGAAGCAAGATTTTCAGCAACGGATGAGGTTATCAAGCAGTATCCGAAGGTGTTCTGCAAAACGGGCAGTCCGATCCAAGGCTTCAAGGAGAGTGTCAGGGTACAGAAGGATGCTAGATCGGTTTACTACAAGCTATGTTCCGTACCATATGCACTCAAGGAGAAAGTTGAGCAAGAACTCAAAAGACTAGAGACTGAGAACATTATTTGTATGATAGATCGATGTAATTGGGCTACACCCATTGTTGTTGTACCTAAGTCTGATGGTAAGGTAAGATTGTGTGGTGATTATAAAGTAACCGTAAACCAGGTTCGAGAGGGTAATGTCCCTAATACATTGCCGAATATAGAAGATTTGTTCACAACACTGACAGGTGGTCAGATCTTCTCGAAACTGGATCTTACGAGTGCCTACTTACAGCTTGAACTAGATGAGGAGTCTAAGTCATGTTTGACTATAAATACTCATCTAGGCCTATATCAATTTAATAGGCTACTGTTTGGAGTGTCTTCTGCCCCTGCCATACAAAACACCTCCAAAACTTCTGCTCAAGTCTTAAGATCTCTGGGACCTTTCTTTCAATTTATTGTTAAAATCACGCAGTTCACCCCTTTCGCCTAATATAAAAACATGTAAACATTTGGGCTAGATTCACTGCCTATTCATAGTCGATGTGTGAAAACGTTGATGAAGCTATGGATTAACATTGACAGAGTAAAAATATGTTTTACAAAGGTAGAAGTAGGCAGTCATTTTTAATGTAGAGAATATGTGCTCAGAAGCTTAGCTTGGTGTCAAATAGGATGGCAAGTTTGCAATCAGTTTGGTTCAGCCTGAGACAGTGGCCAGAGAGAGAATGGAATCAGTGGCGAGGGAACATTTTAGATTTACATTTGAACGATCACTGTCACAGGGACTTTGATGAGAAGGTTCAACCATCAGTTCTACACATTGTCAATGCCAAATAATTTTTTTAAGTTCGAATACGATATGAATAAATTGATATTTCTGATTCAAAATTGTCACAGAGAAACAGCCTGTAAAAGTATAGATTCCTGTAAATATAGATCAGGAACAATAATGTATTGATTTACTTACCTACCAATTTAAATAAATAGTCAATTAAAAACAGAAAAATGGCAAATGGAAATCTGACACAAACAGCAAATGCTGGAAATGTTCAGAAAGTATCCTTCGAGAGAAAGGACAGGTTAACGTTTCATTCTGCTGAAGGGCCACTGTGTTAACTTGTCTGTTCTCTCTGACTGACCTGCTGCGTCTTTCCAGCATTTTCTGTTCTTGAGTAAATAGCTAGCTTTGTTTCAAATGTTACTGCCACACCTATCAAACCCTTTGCTAAACATGCTTCCAGTGCAGCAATTAAGGCATTTACCAAACATTTCCTTTGAAGTTTCAGACTCAAGGCAATCGGAAGCTCAAATTTACCATCTGCACATGGCAAGCAAAATTACAGAGGTGTTCCTAGATCATTTCCCTGGTTTACTGGAAGGCAAGCAGTCTGAGCTAAGCCTACTTTTCCCCAACAGCTCCAGTTGACATATTTTGGCTTATCATCGTAACATCTTTAAGCGAGTTGGTTCACACCTCAGTGAAATATATTGGCCCCGAAAGCCCTTGAATGCGATCTCAGCAATTATGCATGGAATGTATCTGCCGGACTCTCTTGTGATAATTTTTGGGGTCAGTGGGAGGCCACATCACTTGCATTGGGTAAGCAGGCATAAGTGTTACTGAGGGCGCATCTCAGGCGACTACCTGCCCCATGAACCAGAAAATCAGCAATTCCCCGTCATTCGGGGTGGAGGTATTGTCAAGCCATTCCTGAGACCAGCCATGTCCCCCTTGGTCCCCAATGCAAGGGGACGGATCAATATATTTTTTTCAGGGATGCAAGCCACTGCTCAGACCTCTTCTTCCGTCCCTCCCCTTGTAGGGCCCACTTTCGCCCATCTAGAGGCCACTTTGCCTCATATCATTCGGCATTCCAGCCTCCAGAGCCCCGACTGCTCCACATAAGCAGGAACTCCCAGCCTCCCTGCTATTTTCCAGTGGGTTCCACTGGTCTCCTCCCTGATTTATGGCTTGAGACTGGTGGAACCCTGGCAAATTTGCAGGGCCATTGCCTTTTCGCAATGGACATTGTTTCCACATATCTGGAATGGAAGGTGGTGATCATACTGCTGTCTGTAATTCAGGATATAATTGAAATAAATGTAATTTTACTATTAAACCAGATAATTAGCCCCAAAGAAGAAGAATCACAAAGTTTTAGATTACTAAAGGAAGTCATTTGACCTGTTACACCTGTGCCGGCTCCCTGAAAGAACTGCCTACATTTTTCCCCATTGCCTTTTACATTCTTCTTTTCCAAATATTTATTACAGTGTCTGCTATGGCTGAGTGGGTAGCACTCTTGCCTTTGAGTCAGAAGGTTGTGGGTTCAAGTCCCACTCAGTGACTTGAGCATTTCAGTGCAGTAGTAAGGAGGTTCTGGCTTTTGGATAAGAACATAAAACCGAGGCCCTGTCTGCTCTCTCTGGTGGACCTAAAAGATCCCTTGGCAATGTTCGAAGAAGAGCAGGGTTGATGCCCTGGTCAGCATTTATCCCTCAAACAACCGGGATTCTGGGAATCCACGATGAGGCAGGTGGTTGTGAGCCTGGTGGATGAACTGGTAATGTGCAGTGTGATTGTTAAACCTTTTGCTAATAAACCAACTAGATCTTAATAGAAATGTGCTGCCATGAATTCTTAAGCAAAGAACCCATGAAGCAAATACATTACAAACGGCAAGTATTGTATATAAGAACAACAAATGTTGTTAGTACCTTACAGTAGATATAAAAATTAAAAGAGGCCATCTCCTGTTTGCAATAATCTGATACTGAAGCTAATTTCGAATTGAAGAAACTGATCTGAAATTATCAAGGCAGTTTGTTGGGAAAGGAACACTGCACTCATGAATCTTTAAGCTGTCAGTGTATTCCTTAAAGTTAAATTGCCTGATCATTATCATTTCAAACAGTTAATTTAGAAGTACTCATTCAAATGATGACCATCGGAAATAAATTAAATTTTTTTGATGATATTCATACTTGATTAACCGTGCCTGTCCTGCCCCATGCAAAATAGATTACATGATCTCAAATACATGATTACGTGAGTTGGCTGAGTTCACTGTTCATATGAGTCAGATATCACTCTGGAACATAAATAATTAATCCCTTTGTAAAGAGGAAAAATGAATTGCTATACCTGGTTTGGAGTGAGGAACTGTGACAAGTAATCGCAGATCTTCCCTTTTGATCTTTCCTTGCCACTCCACCTGTTCCCTGCTCTGTACCTGCTTAAAAACTGTTCAATGTCCAACTTCTTCCAGTTCTGATGAAAAGTCATCAACCTGAAACATTAACTCTGTTTCTCTCTCCACAGATGCTGCCTGACCAGCTTAGTGTTTCCAGCATCTTCTCTTTTATTTCAAAAACAAAAGTATTAGACTGGAATGAAAAATGCTTAGAGTATCACTCCTTTCCTCCTTCAACATCTGCATTGAACAATTCCTCACCTTCAATGATTTCAACCTCCATCTCAACTCAGCTTGCCCTCTCTCTTCTAAGTTCACTGCCCTCCTGTCCTCCCTTAACTTTTCCCTCCATAAAGTCTTCTACCCATCTCACGTGCCTCTTTATTCCTATAGTCTCAATCACTGACAAGGCCATCTCTGATCATTTCCTTGTATCTTTCACCACTCACAATCCCTTCCAATCCCATTTCCCTTTGTGTCCAGCCCTGGAACAAACTCTCTACAAGTCACTTACAACTGCACTTTCAAATTACAAACATTCTAGCCTTTTGCTTTTCATTCACCATCATACTTCTGCAGCTGTCGATCTGTTCAATCACTCACTTGTCTCTGTTTTTGATGCCTTTCTCCCCAGTAAAACCCTTAATATCGCCCATCCTGGTCATTCCTTCTGGTACCTAGAAACATAGAAAATAGGTGCAGGAGTAGGCCATTCGGCCCTTCGAGCCTGCACCACCATTCAATATGATCATGGCTGATCATGCAACTTTAGTACCAGATTTCCTGCTTTCTCTCCATACCCCTTGATCCCTTTAGCCATAAGGACCACATCTAACTCCTTTTTGAATATATCTAACGAACTGGCCTCAACAACTTTCTGTGGTAGAGAACTCCACAGGTTCACAATTCTCTGAGTGAAGAGGTTTCTCCTCACCTCGGTCCTAAATGGCTTACCCCTTACCCTTAGACTGTGACCCCTGGTTCTGGACTTCCCCAACATCGGGAACATTCTTCCTGTACCTATCCTGTCCAATCCCGTGAGAATTTTATATGTTTCTATGAGATCCCCTCTCATTCTTCTAAATTCCAGTGAATATAAGCCTAGTCGATCCAGTCTTTCTTCATATGTCAGTCCTGCCATCCCTGGAATCAGTCAGGTGAACCTTTGCTGCACTCCCTCAATAGCAAGAATGTCCTTCCTCAGATTAGGAAACCAAAACTGTACACAATATTCAAGGTGCGGCCTCACCAAGGCCATGTACAACTGCAGTAAGACTTCCCTGGTCCTATACTCAAATCTTCTCGCTATGAAGGCCAACATGCCATTTGCCTTCTGCACCGCCTGCTGTACCTGCATGCTTACCTTCAATGACCGATGTACCATGACACCCAGGTCTCGTTGCACCTCCTCTTTTCCTAATCTGTCACCATGCAGATAATATTCTGCCTTCCTGTTTTTGCCACCAAAGTGGATTACCTCACATTTATCTACATTATACTGCATCTGCCATGCATTTGCCCACTCACCTAACCTGTCCAAGTCACCCTGCAGCCTCTTAGCATCCTTCTCACAGCTCACACTGCCTCCCAGCTTAGTGTCATCTGCAAACTTGGAGATATTGCATTCAATTCCTTCATCTAAATCATTAATGTATATTGTAAATAGCTGGGATCCCAGCACTGATCCTTGCGGTACCCCAGTTGTCACTGCCTGCCATTCTGAAAAGGACCAGTTTATTCCTACTCTCTGCTTCCTGTCTGCCAACCAGTTCTCTATCCACGTCAATACATCACCCCCAATACCATGTGTTTTAATTTTGCACACCAATCTCTTGTGTGGGACCTAGTCAAAAGCCTTTTGAAAGTCCAATTACACCACATCCACTGGTTCTCCTTGTCCACTCTACTAGTTACATCCTCAAAAAATTCTAGATGATTTCCCTTTCATAAATCCATGCTGACTTGGATCGGTCCTGTCACTGCTTTCCCCCCCCCCGCTCCCTCAAGTCCAAGAAGCACAAACATGAACGCATCTGGCGCACAACTGGTTTAGCAATTCATCCTAAGATCTGCCTCGGCCACATGTAGCACTATTGGGCTCTGCCAAAACGTCTCCCTATTCCAGCATCATCCTGGATTGTAACGATAAGCATCAACCTCTTTGCTCCACGAACATTCATCTTCCTAAACCTCTCTCCCTGCCCCTACCACTACCATCCATCTCCCTAAACCTCTCTCCCTGCCCCTACCACCCTGACTTCCAAGAACAATCGCAAAGAGCTCATGTCACTGAGATTGAACCCCTCCATTCAGCTGCCTATGCTGCCTCCCCTCTTTCCCCATGCTCACTAAACCAAGTTTTCTCCAAGGTTCTCCCCTGTCAGAGCTCTGGACCTGCAACTTTCTCTAGTTTCTCTCCTATCTCCCCTCATGCCCTCTCTGAGATCATCTTGTTCATGAGACCCACCTCTTGCTTTCTCAACTCTCCCGGCTTCTCCTGACCCCACATTTAAAGAATAGCAGCCGCTGCAGGACACCGATTTCAGCCTTCCCCACCCCCTCCCACACTGGCCACTGCCCCCTCCCCCCGCCCCCCTTCCTCAATTACCTGAGGGCGACAGCTTGCCAGCTCGATGGAAGTGAGTCCCAAGGCTGAATATTATGTGTGCCTCAGGCCTCACTATTCAGATGCAGGAATTGACCCCTGTGCTCCCCGGCCCCCAAATATTTTGCCTGAAGTTCTAGGCATATGTCACCAATGGAAGAAGAGCTGGGAAATCTCCTGATGCCTGGCAAATGTTTCTCCCTCAAACTCCACCAAAAACAGATTCCCTCATTCCTCTATGTGGAATCTTGCTGTGTGAAACATCGCATTTTCTTACACAAATCAGAATCATAGAAATTTATGGTACAGAAGGAGGCCATTCAGCCCATCCTGTCTGTACTGGCTGAAAAAGAGCTATCCAGCTTAATCCCACTTTCCAGCTCTTGGTCCGTAGCCTTGTAGGTTGCAGCACTTCAAGTGCACATCCAAGTACGTTTTAAATGTGATGAGGGTTTCTGTCTCTACCACCCTTTCAGGCAGTGAGCTCCAGACCTCTGGGTGAGAAAAGTTCTCCTCAACTCTCCTCTAATCCTTGTACCAATTATTTTAAATCTATGCCCCCAAGTTACTGACCTGTCTGCTAAGGGAACTAGGCCCTTCTTATCCATTTTATCTAGGCCCTTCATAATTTTATACAAAGGGGTCACTCCACTTCAATATAATTCATTATCTGTGAAACACTTCATGAGATAGAATAAGGTGCCAAATATATATGTGAATGGGGACAATTTTAACCGAACGCACCCGTCGGGACACTGATGGGATTGAATGCAATGCTGTTTTTACACCCTGCCCGATATTACTCTCTGGGCGGTGTGTAAAACCCAATCCTATGGGTTTCCTGCCTGGCTGGTGAGGTTAAAATGACCCTCTTTCTATCTCTTCTTTCCCAAGAAGCTCAAAAATGTAAAACTTCTTACTTCCCTCAATCTTTGAGTCCTCCTGCATGCTACAGGTTTTTAAAACCTATGCTTGACATCACCTAACCACTATTTCATTGATCTTGCCCGTTCTCCTACTCTTTTCAAGCTTGTTCTGAATTATGTATCTTGGCTCTTCAACAAGGTTCCTCAATTAAAAGGCATAAATATGACACAGGGAGCATTTTGATGTGGGTTTTCTAATTGCACTGCATATCTATAAGCAAACATGAAAAGGTCTTGAACGTGTCAACATTTTTCATGAAGGTGGCATCCTTTAAAAGAAATTTAATTGATTTTTTTTTGGTGCCTCTGCACTCTTCAAAGTTGGTTATGTGCTGAACACTAAAGCATTTTCCATTTCTGCAGCCAGTAACAGCATTAGGCTTTGGTAAGCCAAATAGCTTGGATTTATGCTTGTTCTTTTATGTTTCATTGCACCATTTTTAAAATCCAGCTGTCACGCTGTTTTTACTAAAGCAACACTATGCCAAAGATATTTTCATTAGATTATTAATTTTTTTATATGGGTAATTTTCCTTAACTTCTGTGAAGCTTTGCTTGTTTTTAAATTTGAAATTCAAGTGGTTTACAACAATCTCCTGAACACTGTAATCAGACTACAGCCATTAACCAACGCTGTGCTATCTGTAATTTTCTCCTCTCCTGGCCTGACGAAAGCATTTTATGCACAGTTCTACCATAGGAACAGCAGTAGACCATTCAACCCCTAGAGCGTGTTCCACCATTTAATTACATCATGGCTGATCTGTACCTCAACTCCATTTACCCACCTTTGATCTAAATCCCTTGATATCATTACCGAATAAAAATCTTTTAATTCTCTGCCTTGAAAACTTGACCTAGCATTTGCAGCCTTTTGGGGGAGAGAATTCCACATTTCCACTACCGTTTGGATGAAAAAGTGTTTCCTGAATGGTGTAAGCTTACACTCCCTTGTTTTGGATTCATCCACCAGGGGAATTACCTTCTCTGTATCTACTATAAAATCTTATTCTTATTTTAAACTGAATTAGATCATCCCTCAATCTTCTAAACTCAAGAAAATACAATCCAAGTTTATGCAACCTGTCTTCTTAATTTAACCCTTCAAGGCCCAGTATCATTTTCTTAAATCTGCGCTGTACCCCCTCTAAGGCCAATGTATCTGTCCTGAGGTGCAATGCCCAGAAATAAATGTAACACTCCAGATGGGTCTGACCAAGGCTCTATACAACGGCAGCAAAGAGGCACATCATCAAGGTCCAGGTCGCTAATTGGAGCGTGGACAGGAGTGGCGAGGTTGGGGTGAAGGAGCCGAAATAGAGGGACATGATCGGAGCCCAGGGGAAGCATGAGTTCGGAGCCAGGGGCCCAGGGGCAGCACGGGCCAGCCCACACTGTGTTATGTGTGCGCACTGGGTCCGTGCAGCAGAGCAGGTCTCCAGTCGTCTTGGATAACCCTTGCTACTGGACCAAGTGTCAAGCCCCTGTGGTGACTGATGTGCAATGGCCACCACACATTAAAAAAATCCATGCACAGGCATCTTCCACCCTTCAGGATGTAGTTTGGGTCCTTCATTGAAACACTTGTGAACTCATTCTTTTTTGGCATGGAAGCAAATCATCCTTGTTCCGAGGGATGATTCAACTAAAGCATAACTTCCTCCCCTTTGTATTGCAACCTTCTTGAGATCAAGGCCAACATTATCTTTCCAATATGGCTATTACTTAGTTGTGGATTCAGAACATGAGTGTTCGGAGCCTATTCAACTGTAATGTTGATAGGCAGAGGGAATATCACAACCAAGCCTTATCCTGTCATCATTCAATATTCACTCAATTGCCCTTTCCTAGGTCCTAGCTGCGATCAGCTAACTCAAAACAAACCATGGATTTCTGATTTATATGGTTCTGTACCACACCATGCTGTGCATTTACCCACTGAGCCATTGGGGTACCCTGCTGCGATCTATAACATATGTGGTATCATTCATATTTGCAGGAGTTATTAGCCTGGAAATTGGATCATATTGCACCCATTTTACAGACGCAAAATTACATCTAAGATTCCAATATGATAAGCGGCGAGTGTGGGCTCATTCCGTACAAGAAGTGCACCGCCCACCATATTAGTCAGGGCTGCTCAATAGGCGTCCAGGGCCTGTGACTGAAACTAGTGTTAGGCCTATTGCATATACAAATCAGGAACCCATCGTCTGTTTCAGGCCCTTTTGTCACATTGCACTGCCAAGGATCGCAGCATGCAGTTTCTTCCAGTGCTCAGCAGTCAAACCAGCGGTCCATAAAGGGACTGCTGGAGGCTACCATCGAAAAGGTAGTTTTCATGTTCTTTATTTACCTTATTGTGGAGCCAGGAGGAGCCTCTTGGGCTGCGAATGGCACCCACAGATGGCCTAAGGTGACTGGCAGACTAAAGTGTCATAGTCCTGCTGCCAGCCTCATTAGGCGCGTGCAGTATGTGCTGCGCCGGGTTCATATCCCAATCCAGGCACATTCCAACTTCCAGGCCATTTTGTAATTTAGTCATTTTTTATGTTGGCCACAGGTGTCAATGTAAGCCCTGGCTATTGATATGAAATGACATTCATACAAGACGATTAATGTTTCTGACATTATTATTGAAGGTTTATTGAGAAATGATTTGTAGCTAATTTTTCAAAAAATTCTCAGTGTAGTATATCTTATGTGAGGAATATTGCACAGTTGTATAGAAGTTCTTCAATAAGTGTATGTGAAAGATTCACATCTGACAAAATGGTTAGAAA
The DNA here is from genome assembly GCF_044704955.1 of Pristiophorus japonicus. NCBI lineage: Eukaryota > Metazoa > Chordata > Chondrichthyes > Pristiophoridae > Pristiophorus > Pristiophorus japonicus. The sequence goes on from NC_091987.1 coordinate 89,629,061, forward strand.
ATTACTATTTAAAAACTGTGGGTGATTTATGTCTCTGAGTAAATTCCCTTGGAATAAAATATTAAAAAACATGATAACATACTCACTTAACTACATCTTAAAAGTATACTAACAGTGACTAAAGTACAGTGTATACCTTTCAACTTATGAGGTGACACCCTCATTTCTGAATAATCTCTATTCTTAAATAGACATACACTCATCACATAGCTTAGGTTACTCGTATATATATTTTGTATCAAACAGAATAAGTGAAGGGTTTATGACAACTCAAAGGTGCTGAGAAAAAAATCAGCCCTGAATCTCCAACAAACTTGGCTTCTTGAGAACTTGGCTCAGTCTCCAATCTCATTACATTTTCTTCAGGTTAGAAGATCTGGCTCATGTCACATAGGAACTGACTAGATCACTCATTAGATATGGCCAATAAACTGAAACCAATGGTTTATTTTATTTTGTTCATTTCTATGCCAAATATATTTAATAATCTCCATTAGTTCCACCTATACCTTTCACTAAAAAAAATTGTGCCAAGCATTTTCTATCCTTTTTGGGTGGAGAACCTAAAGCAAGGTATTATAGCCTCCTCAGTGCAGGCTGTGGCTGCGGCTGTGGAATTATGCACATGCAGTGCCTGTAACCTCCATAACAAAAAGATAAACGCCTCAGTAGTAATAGTGCATAGAGTGAGTCACAGTATCCACTTGGTCTCCAGGCAGCCAAACATCAGTGCACAACGTCATTGCAAATCAAAGCTTCAGAACGTGGAAATATAACTGGGGAAAGAGATACATTTATTTCCAGGTATGTGCTATTGTATTTCAGTCTGTGTTACAACTGATTTCTATTTATGATTGATTTTTGTAGGATACTTTGTACTTGTTTTCTCTTCCCACTAGTGCCTATGAGTGGAGTCTCTGAGCTTGTTTACTCTATGTGGTTTGAATGATATATAGAGTTAAATATTGTGATTTTGTTTTGTGGCGTGACAAATTCCCATTCATTAAATAGATGGATTTCTGCTGATGACTTGAAAGACATTTTGGATTACTGATGTAACTACATCTGCCATATCGAAATCAAATTGTCACTGGCTAAAAGAAAGAAGGAATCAGTGAACAAATTAAATCCTGAAATCTGTTTAGTTCAATTTGATTTTTTTCGCCTCCTGTATTGCGCAATATACAGTTATTTTTCTTAATGCAAAGTATCTGATAATTCAATTTTTTGACACTAAATTTCCACTTTGCAGTGTTGTTTATGTTCCTTTGAATTACTAGAATTACACTGTAGTTTTCAGTCCATTGCATTATGTGACAGACTTTCTTGAAGGAACAATGGCCCGGATTTTGCTGTACTAATAATGGCAGGGCTGTTAGCGTCCACCGTTATTACCTTAAAACTGACAGCAAGTTCTGGGGTCTGCACATGCGCAGAAATACGGAAGTTGATGTCTGTGGTACCCTGCTTCTCCACAGGCTGCACTGTTGCAGTCTTCGCCAAGGGACTCGACATAGAGATCACTCTAATGGTGTGAACTTCGGCTAATTACCCATTATTCTCGCTCTAAAGACAGATGAAAAAGTTAGGCTTGGCTAATCAGGAGTCTGGTCACCATTGAGTAGGAACTTAACTGGACCAGCCACATAAATACTGTGGCAACAAGAGCAGGTCAGTGGCTGGGTATTGTGCAACGAGTGTCTCACCTCCTGACTCTGCAAAGCCTTTTCACCATCTACAAGGCACAAGTCAGGAGTGTGATGAAATACTCTCCACTTGCCGGTATGAGTGCAGCTCCAACAACACTCAAGAAGCTCGACACCGTCCAGGACAAGCAGCCCACTTGATTGGCACCCTATCACCACTTTCAACCTTCACACATCGTGGCTGCAGTGTCTACCATCTACACAATGCACTGCAGCAACTCGCCAAGACTTTATCGACAGCACCTCCCAAACTCACAACCTCTACCACCTAGAAGGACAAGGGCAACAGGTGCATGTGAACATCATCACCTCCAAGTTCCCCTCCAAGTCACACATCATCCTGACTTGGAAATTTGTTGCTGTTCCTTCATCATTGCTCGGTCAAAATCCTGGAACTCCCTCGCTAGCAGCATTATGGGAGTACCATCACCACACAGTCTGCAGCAGTTCAATAAGGTGGCTCACCACTGCCTTCTCGAGGACAATTAGGGATGGATAATAAATGCTGGCCCTGCCGTGATGCCCAGATTGCAGGAACAAATTTTTAAAAACTTTTAACAATGTAATAAATGATAATTACTGCTGTGCACTCTCTTTTGCCCTGAAAATTTAATTTTACAAGTGTGGAGTTTAATTCCCTCAGAAGAAAGTTAATGTTGCAGATTTTTTAAAATAAATTAATAATTTTTGTTAGTTTTTTTGTTTTTCTCTTTAATGTCGCTCCTTTAATCCCATGTATGTGTCCCGATCTTTATTTTGCTTGCTGACAATGATTTAAATGTAATTTATATTTCCTGTTGTTTACTTCCTGCTTTGCAGTCTGCATGTATCAGTGAGGATTCTTCAATCTGATTGGTTGAAGAGGCTCTATGATGTTTACTTTTTTTCTCCATCACTTGGAGAAATTTCAGTCACTGACCAGAACAGAACCTTCCCAGCAAAGTGCTTCAGTACAGAGGGACCTGGGGGTTCTTGTGCGTGAAACACAAAAAGTTAATATGCAGGTACTGTTATGTATGGAAAAAGAGTCAGTCTGAACACTGTGAGCTCAAAGTAAAGTGTGACCGTAGTATTTTATTGCAGGTCTCCAGAGTGCCTCTCCAACCTGTGAGACCGCCTTAAATACCTGTGCTCCCAAGGGATTATTGGATCCTTTGGGACTCCAGGGGATGAGCCCTCTGGTAGCTGTACAGAGTATATACAAGTTTACATATATAACAACACTCCCCCGCCAAAGTCAACAGCGTAACTATTTACAAGGTGAGTCGATTTGGGGCCCTTCTTGCCCTGGTTGATCGTCTCGGTGAGAATGCTGGTATTGGTGAATCAACTGTTGGGCCCTCGCTGGGCTGTTGTGCAGCAGGCTTTGCTGGGCTGCCTGGTGTGGTGAGTCCTGCTGGGCTGCTGTGATGATGGGTTCTGCTTCGTGGTCAACCATGGTGCCGGTTACCACTGGTGTGTATGTTGGGGGGTCAAAGAAGATAGGGTCCAAGGTGGGTTGCTCAGGATAGTTTGTGAATCTGAGTTTGATTTGGTCCAAGTGTTTACAGTGAATGAGTCCATTTGAAAGTTTGACCCGAAACACCCTGCTCCCCTCTTTGGCCATGACAGTGCCGGGTAGCCACTTGGGACCGTGTCCATAATTCAATACAAATACAGGATCATTGATTTCAATCTCGCGTGACACATTTGCGCTATCATGGTATGTACTTTGTTGAAATTGCCTGCTCTCTACCTGTTCATGTAGATCAGGGTGAACTAACAAGAGCTTTGTCTTAAGTGCTCTTTTCATGAGCAGTCCAGCAGGTGGGATCCCAGTGAGCGAATGGGGTTTCGTGCGGTAGCTAAGCAGGACTCGGGATAGGCGAGTCTGCAGTGAGCCTTCCGTTACCCGCTTCAATCCTTGCTTGATGGTTTGCACTGCGCTCTCTGCCTGACCATTGGACGCTGGTTTAAACGGGGCAGATGTGACATGTTTGATCCCGTTGCGGGTCATGAATTCTTTGAAGTTAGCACTGGTAAAACATGGTCCGTTGTCGCTCACCAGGACATTGGGTAGGCTGTGTGTGGCAAACATGGCCTGCAGGCTTTCAGTAGTGGCAGCGTACGTGCTAGCCGACATTATATCACATTCAATCCATTTGGAATACGCATCGACAACCACAAGGAACATTTTACCCAAGAACGGGCCTGCATAGTCGACATGTATCCTAGACCACGGTTTGGAGGGCCAAGACCATAAACTTAGCGGCGCCTCCCTGGGTGCATGCTTAACTGCGAGCATGTATTACATCTGTGCATGCAGGACTCTAAGTCCGCATCGATACCAGGCCATCACACGTGGGATCTGGCTATCGCTTTCATTATTACGATGCCTGGGTGGGTACTGTGGAGGTCATTGATGAAGCTGTCTCTGCCCTTCTTGGGGCCCACTACTCGATTGCCCCACAGAAGGCAGTCTGCCTGTATAGACATTTCATCTTTGCGCCGCTGGAACGGCTTTATCTCTTCCTGCATTTCCACTGGGACACTGGACCAGATCCCGTGAAGCACACAGTTTTTGACTAGGTACAATAAGGGATCCTGGCTCGTCCAGGTTTTGATCTGCTGAGCAGTGATGGGTGATTGCTCACTCTCAAATGCTTCCATAACCATGACTAAATCTGCAGGCTGCGCTATTTCCACCCCCGTGGTGGGCATTGGCAGCCTACTGAGAGCATCGGCGCAGTTCTCTGTGCCTGACCTGTGGCAGATGGCGTAGTTGTATGCGGACAACGTGAGCGCCCATCTCTGGATGTGGGCTGATGCATTAGTATTTATCCCCTTACTCTCAGAAAACATGACTGGATATAAGTGGCTTATGGTCAGTCTCCAATTCGAATTTTAGCCCAAACAGATATTGATGCATTTTCTTTACCCCATAGACACACGCTAACGATTCTTTTTCAATCATGCTGTAGGCTCTCTCAGCCTTAGACAGACTCCTGGATGCATAAGCAACCGGTTGCAATTTCCCCAAATCATTAGCTTGTTGCAATATACACCTGACGCCATATGAAGATGCGTCACATGCTAGTACCGAACGCTTACATGGATCATACAACACAAGCAATTTGTTTGAACATAACAATTTTCTAGCTTTTACAAAGGCTTTTCTTGGCTTTTGCCCCATATCCATTCGTCCCCTTTATGCAGTAAGATGTGCAGTGGTTCTAACAGTCTGCTGAGACCCAGTAAGAAGTTACCAAAGTAGTTCAGGAGTCCTAGAAACGACCGCAGCTCCATCACGTTCTGTGGCCTCGGTGCGTTCTCGATTGCCTCCGTCTTCGATTCGGTGGGCCTGATGCCGTCCGCCGCGATCCTCCTCCCCAGGAACTCCACTTCAGGCGCCAGGAAAACGCACTTCGAGCGTTTTAACCAAAGCCCCACGTGGTTGAGTCGACTAAGAACCTCCTCCAGGTTCTGCAGATGCTCGACTGTGTCTCGACCTGTAACCTAGATGTCGTCCTGGAAGACCACAGTGCGCGGGACTGACTTCAGTAAGCTTTCCATGTTTCTCTGGAATATCGCCGCCGCTGATCGATTTCCAAACGGGCATCTGTATAAATGAAAAGACCTTTGTGCATGTTGATGCAGGTGAGTGCCTTCGATGATTCCTCCAGTTCCTGTGTCATGTAGGCTGAAGTCAAATCCAACTTCGTGAACATCTTTCCTCCTGCCAGCGTTGCAAAGAGGTCATCGGCCTTTGGTCGTGGGTACTCGTCCTGCAGGGAGAAACGATTGATAGTTACTTTGTAATCGCCACAGATTCTGACGGTGCCGTCTCCCTTGAGGACTGGGACAATAGGACTGGCCCACTTGTTGAACTCGATTGGTGAATGATGCCCTCTCTTTGCAGCTGGTCTAGCTCGATCTCTACCCTTTCTCTCATCATACTGCTCTCGCCTTGTAATGGATGGGTCGTGCACCTGGAATTAGGTGGATCTGCACTTTTGCTCCTTGGAATTTCCAGATGCCTGGTTCGAACAGCGAAGGGAACTTGTTTAAGACTGGACACACAAAGTGTCGTCAGTGGGCGATAGTGCTCGGATGTCATCCCAGTTCCAGCGTATCTTTCCCAGCCAGCTCCTGCCGAGCAGCGTGGGACCATCGGCCAGTACCACCCAGAGTGGTAGCTTGTGCACCGCTCCATCATAGGAGACCTTTACAGTAGCACTGCCGATTAGGGGAATCAGCTCCTTTGTGTAAGTTCTTAGTTTCGTGCGAATTGGAGTTAAGACTGGCCTTGAGGCCTTGCTGCACCACAATTTTTCGAAAGTCTTTTTGCCCATGATGGACTGGCTCGCGCCCGTGTCCAGCTCCATTGACACCGGGAGTCCATTTAACATTCAGCATTAAAGGGGGGACACTTTGTGGTGAATGTATGCACCCCATGTACCCCTGCCTCCTCGATCTGAGGCTCTGGTTCGTCATGATCCTCCATGGATCTGTCCTCCTCTGTATCATAGTGGTTTGCAGGATTAACAGGATTTGCAGCTCGCCTGCACATATGTTGGAGATGTCCCATTATTCCACAGCCTTTGCTAACGTACGCTTTGAAGCGGCATGAATGGAAACGATGATCACCCCTGCAGTGCCAACAAGGTGTTAATGGCCTTGCATTCATCACCCTTGATGGTGGACTCTGAGACATGTGTGACCTGCCCTGTATGTTGCGATTTGAAAACAACATCACTTTGTTCACAGTACCTGTAGCAGGACTTATGTGCTGAGAGATTTGCTTAGTATTGTTACTGGTGGCAATGACCGCCTGGGCTATCGCTATCGCCTTACTCAAGGTTGGGGTCTCTCCAGTCAAAAGTTTGCGAAGTATGGTTTTGTGGCCAATGCCAAGCACGAAAAAGTCTCTGAGCATCTGCTCCAAATGTCCTTCAAATTCGCAATGTCCTGCAAGGCGTCTTAGCTCGGCGACATAACTCGCCACTTCCTGGCCTTCAGACCTTTTGTAGGTGTAGAACCGGTACCTCGCCATCAGAACGCTTTCCTTCAGGTTCAAATGCTCCCGGAGCAGTGTGCACAAATCATCGTACGAGTTCTCCGTGAGTTTTGCTGGAGTAAGCAGATTTTTCATGAGGCCATACGTTGGTGCCCCACAGACGGTGAGGAGAATCGCCCTTCATTTGGCAGTGCTCTCTTCTCCATCCAGCTCGTTGGCTACGAAGTTTTGGTCGAGTTGCTCCACAAAGGTTTTCCAATCATCTCCCTCCGAGAATTTCTCCAGGATGCCCACTGTTCTCTGCATCTTTGAGTTCACTATCTGTATCTCATCGCCAATTGTTGTGTATGGAGAAAGAGTCAGACTGAACACTGTGAGCTCAAAGTAATGTGTGACCGTAGTCTTTTACTGCAGGTCTCCAGACTGCCTCTCCAACCTGTGAGGCCTCCTTAAATACTTGTGCTTCCAAGGGATTATGGGATCACTTGGGATTCCAGGGCGTGAGCCCTCTGGTGGCTGTACAGAGTATATACAAGTTTACATATATAACAGGTACAGCAAGTAATCAGGAGGAAAATTGAATGTTGGCCTTTATTGCAAGGGGTGTAGAGTATAAAAGCAGAGAAGTCATGCTGCAACTGTACAGGGTATTGTTGAGGTCACACCTAGAGTATTGCATGCAGTTTTGGTCTCTGTATGTAAGGAAGGATATACTTGCATTGGAGGCTGTTCAGAGAAGGTTCATTACGTTGATTCCGGAGATGAGGGGTTTGACTTATGAAGATAGATTGAGTAGGTTGGGACTATACTCATTGGAGTTCAGAAGAATGAGAGGTGATCTTATTGAAACATATAAGATAATGAGAGGGCTTGACAAGTTGGATGCAGAGAGGATATTTCCACTTATAGGTGAAACTAAAACTAGGGAGCATAGTCTCAGAATAAGGGGCCGCCCATTTAAAACTGAGATGAGAAGTAATTTCTTCTGTCAGACAGTTGTAAATCTGTGGAATTCTCTGCCCCAGAGAGCTGTGGAGGATGGGTCATTGAATATAGTTAAGGCGGAGTTGGACAGATTTTTGAGCAATAAGGAAATAAACGGTATGGGGAGCGGGCAGGGAAGTGGAACTGAGTCCATGATCAGATCAGCTATGACCTTATTAAATGGTGGAGCAGGCTCGAGGGGCCAGGTGGCTACTCCTGCTCCTATTTCTTGTGTTCTTGTGTTCTTGTTCTTGTGTTCCCACCTGTTGAGGAAGATTTGGCATAAAAAGATGTATTTGGACATTTCACAGATGTGCAGTTGTTTGTTTATTGCTGCTAGTTGTGTGGCATCCACCCAGCATGTAAATGGGACGGATTCCACTGCGCCAGCTGAATATAAATACAATATAAGAGGCATTCCTTTGAATATATTTTCATAACTGATGCAATTTTTGTTTAACAACATTTGTTGTTCTGCAATTAGTTATGAATGGACACCTATATAGGCATGGACACAGTTGAAAAATGTTCATGATCACTCAGGCTTTTTTCTCTGGAATATTAGCACAGGAATTAGTACTAGGCAGGTAGTCCATCTCGCTCTCCAATCAGTATTCTGTTCTGAGTACTGGTAAGGGCAATGGTGCCTCTGGGGAATGCAGTCAGAGCCAAGTCAACAGCTCAGCTGCACGGCGGGGAGGAAGAAGAGTGGAAGTGCAATAGTGGTAGAGGATTCAATAGTCAAGGGAGTAGCTAGGTGTTTCTGCGGCCGCAGACGTGACTCCAGGATGGTATGTTGCCTCCCTGGTGCCAGGATCAAGGATGTCACCGAGCGGTTGCAAGACATTCTGGAGGGAGAGGGTGAGCAGCCAGAGGTCGTGTCCATATCGGGACCAATGACATAGGTAGAAAGAGGGATGAGGTCCTGCAGGCAGAGTTTAGGGAGCTAGGAGAGAGATTAAAAAGCAGGAACTCAAAAGTAGTAATGTCCGGATTACTGCTGGTGGCACGTGCTAGTGAGTACAGAAACAGAAGGATAGAGAAGATGAATGCGTGGCTGGTGAATTGGTGCAGGTGGGAGGGCTTTAGATTCCTGAGGCATTGGGACCGTTTTTGAGGGAGTTGGGACCTGTACAAGCCGGACGGGTTGCACCTCAACAGAGCCAGGACCAGTATCCTTGTGGGAAATTTTGCTATCGCTGTTGGGGAAGGTTTAAACTAGCTTGGCAGGGGGATGGAAACCATGAAATAGATTCAGTGGGGAGAGAAGCAAAGCTGGAATTGGGCAACACAAAAGTAGAAAGTAAATTTGGAAGACAGAGGAAACAAGGGCTGGAAAATAGACAACAGGGGAGTTTGGCAATACTAAATGGTATATACTTCAATGCAAGGAGTCTAGGCAACAAGGCAGATGAGCTGAGAGCATAGATTAACAGTTGGGAGTATGATATTGTCATGTATGTAACCATCATGCAATGGTAATCTTCATGTAACTGTAACCTTCATGCAACTCCTGTACACTGTACTTATACCCTAGAAATGCACACCCTGACCACAGGGGGTGAACTTGTGGGAGACACTCCTCACCTGGGTTTCCAGGTATAAAAGGGGAGGTCCCACCCAGGGTCAGACTCCTTGGTCCTGGGAATAAAGGTTAAGGTCACGTAGTGACTGTGTCTGCAGTACATGCCTCGTGTGAATTTGTAGTAAGGTGCAGGGAAACCACATTTGGCGACGAGAAACGGTAATCACCGAACCACGAGGGTGGCCACCGGTAGCACAGCGGAACATTACTGTGTGGGTGAGGACTGGGATGACTTCATGGAGAGACTCCAGCAGAGCTTTGTCACGAAGGACTGGCTGGGAGCGGCAGCAGCGCATCTACTGACCAGCTGCGGACCACAGACGTATGCGCTGATGAAAGACCTGCTCGCACCCCAAAAGCCAGCGGACAGATCCTTTGAAGAGCTCGGCCAGCTGATCAGTGAGCATCTCAAACCGGCAAGTAGCGTACACATGGCCCGGCACCAGTTCTACACACACCGGCGTCGGGAGGGACAAAACATCTCGGACTTCGTTGTGGACCTGCGGTGTTTGGCCAGTCTCTGTAAGTTCACAAATACCTGCAGGGGGGAGATGTTAAGGGATTTCTTCATTGAGGGCATTAATCATGCCGGGATTTTCAGGAAGCTCATAGAGACCAAGGACTTGACTTTAGAAGGGGCAGCATTGATAGCTCAGATCTTCATGGCAGGGGAAGAGGAGACCAAGCTAATTTACGCGCGCAGCCTTGGTCCCACCGTGGCGATGGACTAGGGAGTTAACATTGTGAATGCGGCTCGGGATCCCGCAGGCAGGCAAGGGCATTTCGAAACCACCCAGGCAGCAACAGACTCTAGGGTGGGCCCGCAACAGGGACAATGGAAAGGGGATCGGCAATTCACGTGATCACGAGGAACAATGCATCCCGCGATGGGACCATTAACACCCACTATCTGAGTGCTGAGAAACAACCAAATGGGCAATCAGAGAGGAATGCCTGGTAACAGTCCTTTTGTTAACAACAATCTCAGCTCATGCTGGAGGTGCGGGGGTAGACATACTGCGAAAAGCTGCAGGTTTCAGCAATATACCTGTAGGATTTGTAACGTCAGTGGACACTTGGCCAGGATGTGCAAAAAGACTGTAGCGAGGCTAATCTGCGAGACAGAGGAACCAGACGAGGAGTCTGAAATTCAGGATGATGCCTGGGGAAAAGCCATGGATGCTGAAGTTCAGCGGGTTCATGTGGCTGACGTCCACAGCTCATACAATAAAACACCACCCATGATGATGAAAATGTTATTGAATAGCATCCCGGGGGTGCACATGGAGCTGGATACGGGAGCTAGCCAGTCACTTATGAGCGCCCAACAATTTGAGAGACTATGGCCACACAGAGCTAGCAGGCCCAAACTGGAACGCATTGACATGCAGCTACGGACGTACACCAAATAGATCATCCCAGTGCTAGGCAGTGCAAACTTGGTGGTAACACATAATGGATCACAGAACCGGCTGCCACTTTGGATCGTCCCGGGAAATGACCCCGCGCTCCCATGCTTTTGGGGAGGAGTTGGCTAGCCGAGATGAATTGGAAATGGGGGGATGTGCATGCCATTTTATCTGTGGAGCGAAGTTCATGCTCACAGGACCTAAAAAAATTCGGGTCACTGTTTCAACTCGGTGTCAGAACGTTCAAGGGCACTAAAGTAGTGATACGCATCACTCTGGACGCCAGACCAGTGCACCACAAAGCCAGAGCGGTGCCGTATGTGATGCGTGAGAAAATTGAAAGTGAATTGGACAGGCTGTTCAGAGAGGGCATAATTTCGGCCGTTGAATTCAGCGACTGGGCAAGTCCCATCGTTCCTGTCCTCAAAGTAGATGACTCGGTCAGGATTTGTGGCGACTACAAAGCCACCATCAACCGAGTGTCGCTGCAAGACCAATACCCGCTCCCGAGAGCGGAGGACCTTTTTGCCATGCTGGCAGCTGGCAAGCTGTTCACGAAGCTGGACCTCACTTCGGCCTACATGACTCAGGAACTGGCTGAAGAATCCAAGCTTCTGACCACCATCACGACACACAAGGGATTATTTATCTACAACAGGTGTCCTTTTGGCATTCGTTCGGCGGCAGCTATCTTTCAGAGAAACATGGAAAGCTTGCTCAAATCCATTCCTGGAACGATCGTATTCCAAGACGACATCCTTATAACGGGTCGAGACACAGAGGAACACCTCCACAACCTGGAGGCGATGCTACGCCGACTGGACCGGGTAAGCTTGCGGCTGAAAAAGGCCAAGTGTGTGTTTTTGGCCCCAGAGGTCGAGTTTTTGGGCAGGAGGGTTGCCGCAGACGGGATCCAGCCCACTGAATCAAAAACTGAGGCAATCCGCCAGGCGCCCAGTCCCGGCAACACGTTGGAGTTGCGATCATTCCTGGGACTTTTGAACTATTTCGGGAACTTTCTGCCGAACTTAAGCACATTGTTGGAGCCGTTACACATGCTCCTGCATAAAGGTTGTGAATGGCTTTGGGGGGACTGTCAAGAACGGGTTTTCAATAAGGCGAGGAACCTGCTGTGTTCTAACAAACTGTTGACTTTGTATGACCCCTGTAAAAAACTGGTTTTAACGTGTGATGCATCATCCTATGGGGTTGGGTGTGTGTTGCAGCAGGGTAATGATGACGGCCGACTCCAACCGGTGGCTTATGCCTCCAGGTCACTCTCCCAGGCAGAGCGTGGATACGGCATGGTCGAAAAGGAAGCACTCACTTGTGTTTACGGTGTGAAAAAGATGTACCAGTACCTTTTCAGTAGATGGTTCGAGCTAGAAATGGACCACAAGCTGTTAACACCCCTGTTGTCCGACAGCAAGGCTGCCAATGCCAAAGCGTCAGCTCGCATATAGCGATGGGCTCTCACGCTGGCTGCGTATGACTACACCATACGGCACCGGCCAGGCACTGAAAATTGCGCTGATGCGCTCAGCAGGCTCCCACTGGCCACCACTGAGGGGGCGTCAGAGCAAAGCGCTGAGATGGTCATGGCCGTTGAGGCTTTTGACACCGCAGGCTCCCCCATCACAGCCCGCCAGATCAAACTCTGGACCAACAGAGACCCCCTCCTATCCATGATAAAAAAATGTGTTCTGACTGGGGATTGGGCGCCAATACACGGGGCGTGCCCCGAGGAGGTCAGACCGTTTCAGAGACGGATGGATGAGCTCTCCATCCAAGCCGACTGTCTGCTATGGGGAAGCCGGGTGGTCATGCCCCAGAAAGGAAGGGAAGCGTTCATCAGGGAACTCCACAGCGAGCACCCTGGCATCGTGTTAATGAAGGTCATTGCCCGGTCACATGTATGTTGGCCGGAGATTGACTCAGACCTGGAACACTGGGTTCGCAGGTGCATGACGTGTGCCCAGCTGGGCAATGCCCCCAGGGAGGCCAGACTCAGCCCGTGGCCCTGGCCCACCATGCCATGGTCACGTATTCACGTAGACTGTGCGGGCCCATTCATGGGGAAAATGTTCCTGATCATTGTCGATGCATACTCGAAATGGATCGAGTGCATCATATTAAACATCCATCACCGTGGAGAGTCTGCATACGGTTTTCGCAACCCACGGCTTGCCGGACATCCTGGTCAGTGACAATGGTCCGTGTTTCACCAGCCATGAATTCCAGGAGTTTATGTCGGGCAATGGTATCAAACACGCCCGGACAGCACCGTTCAAGCCGATTTCCAATGGCCAGACGGAACGTGCGGTCCAAGTCATAAAACAGGGCATGCTACGCATCCAAGGACCCTCCCTTCAGCGCCTCCTGCTGGCCTACAGGTCCCGCCCGCACTCGCTCACGGGAGTCCCGCCAGCGGAACTCCTCATGAAACGCACGTTTAAAACGCGGCTGTCCCTCATTCAGCCAGCCCTGGCAAACATTGTTGAGGGCAAGCGCCAGGCCCAAACCAAGTTCCATGATCGAAACTCAAGGGGGAGGTGTATAGAAATGGATGACCCGGTATTTGTTCTTAACCATGCTTTGGGATCCAAGTGGCTTGAGGGCACAGTAATCGGCAAAGAAGGGAATAGGGTCATAGTGGTCAGACTGAACAATGGGCAGATATGCCACAAACACTTGGACCAAGTAAAGAAAAGGTTCAGCATTGACACGGAGGAACCTGAAGAAGAGCATGAGATGTCACCCACACCACTGCCAGTGGACGAGCAACAAGGACAGTCCACAGCATGCACAGTCCCTGCGGCCAGCCCGGACAGGCCGGAATCACCTCAGGTGACAGAGACGCATGCCAAGGCTCAGCCACCAGAGCTCCAACTGCGGTGCTCCACGAGAGAGCGTTGACCACCTGAAAGCCTTAACCTTTGACACAAAAAGACATAAGGGGGGAGGTGATGTCATGTATGTAACCATCATGCAACGGTAATCTTCATGTAACTGTAACCTTCATGCAACTCCTGTACACTGTACTTATACCCTAGAAATGCACACCCTGACCACAGAGGGTGAACTTGTGGGAGACACTCCTCACCTGGGTTTCCAGGTATAAAAGGGGAGGTCTCACCCAGGGTCAGTCTCTTGGTCCTGGGAATAAAGGTTAAGGTCACGTAGTGACTGTGTCTGCAGTACATGCCTCGTGTGAGTTTGTAGTACGGTGCAGGGACACCACAGATATTATATCTACTACTGAGACATGGCTGAAAGAAGGGTAGGTATGGCAGCTCAACATTCCTGGTTACATGGTTTTCAGATGGGATAGAGAGGGGGGTTAAAAAGGAGGGGGGTTCGCAGTATTAATTAAAGTAACAATTACAGTTATGAGAAGGGATGCTATGTTAGAGGGGTCATCAAACGAGGCCATATTGGTTGAATTGAAGAAAAAAAAAGGGGCGATCACTCTACTGGGAGTGTACTATAGAGCCCCCAAACAGTCAGAGGGAGATAGAAGAATAAATATGTGGGCAAATTGCTGCGAAGTGCAAATACTATAGAGCTGTAATAGTGGGGATTTCAACTACCCTAATATTATTGGGAAAAAAGTTGTGTTAATGGTACAGAGGGTGCGGAATTCCGAGAATGCATTCAGGAGAACTTCTTTAGCCAGTATGTAACAAGTCCAACAAGGGAGGGATGGTTCTGGACTTGGTTTGGGGGAATGAAGAGGGGCAGGTGGAAGAGCAGTGGGAGGCATTCAAGGAGGAGATCCTGAGGGTACAGAGCAAAAAAGGGTGGGTCTAACAAATCTAAAGCCCCCTGGATGTCAAGGGACGTACAGGATAAGATAAGGAAAAAAAGGGAAGCTTATGACAGATACTGAGAACTCAATACTGCAAAATCTCTAGAGGAGTATAAGGAGTGCAAGGGTGCAATTAAAAAATATATCAGGAAAGCAAAGAGGGCATGAAAGAATGTTGGCAAGTAAAATGAGGGAAAACCCAAAGATGCTTTATAAATACATTTAGAGCAAGAGGATAACTAGAGAATGAGTGGGGCCTATTGGAGCGTAAATGAAATCCGTTTGTGGAGGCGGAAGACATGGGTATGATTCTTTATGAATACTTTGCATCTGTTTTCACAAAAGAGAGGGGCAATGCAGACTTTGCAATGAGGGAGGAGGAGTGTGAAATATTAGACGAGATAAACATAGTGAGAGAGGAAATATTAAGGGGCTTAGCAGCTTTGAAAGTGGATAAATCCCCAGGCCTGGATGAAATGTAGCCCAGGCTGTTAAGAGAAGCAAAAGAGGAAATAGCAGAGGCTCTGACCATTATTTTCCAATCTCTCTGGCCACAGGTGTGGTGCCAGAGGACTAGAGGACTGCTAATGGTTGTACCTTTGTTCAAAAAGGAAGAAAGGGATAGACCAAGTAATTACAGGCAAGTCAGCCTAACCTCGGTGGTGGGAATATTATTTGAAAACATTTTGAGGGACAGGATACATTTTCATTTGGAAAGACATGGATTAATCAAGGACAGCCAGCATGGATTTGTTAAGGGAAGGTCATGTCTGACTAACTTGATTGAATCTTTCGAGGAGGTAATTAGGCGGGTCGATGAGGGCAGTGCATATGATGTAGTATATAGCAAAGCTTTTGATAAGGTCCCACATGGCAGACTGCTCACAAATGTAATAGCCCATGGGATCCCAGGCAAAGTGGCAAGTTGGATCCAAAATTGACTCAGAGGCAGGAAGCAAAGGGTCATGGTTGATGGGTGTTTCTCTGACTAAAAGGCTGTATCCTGTGGGGTTCCGCAGGGCTCAGTGCTGGGTCCCCTGCTTTTTGTGGTATATATCAATGACTTGGACTTAAATGTTGGGGGTATGTTTAAGAAGTTTTCAGATGATACCAAAATAGGCTGTGTGGTTGATAATGAAGAAGAAAGCTGCAGACTGCAGGAAGCTATCAATGCAATGGTCAGGTGGGCAAAACAGTGGCAAATGGAATTCAATCCGGAGAAGTGTAAGGTAATGCATCTGGGAAGTTCTAACAAGGCAAGGGAATAACATTAAATGGTATGACACTGAAAGGTGTAGCGGAACAAAGGGACCTTGGAGTGCAGGTCCGCAGATCCCTGAACGTAGCAGGCCAGGTAGATAAGGTGGTTAAGAAGGCATATGGAATACTTGCCTTTATTAGTCGAGGCATGGAATACAAGAGCAAGGAGGTTATGCTTGAACTGCATAAAACACTGGTTAGGCCACAGCTGGAGTACTGCGTGCAGTTCTGGTCACCACTTTCTAGAAAGATGTGATTGTACTGGGAAGGGTGCAGAGGAGATTTACAAGAATGTTGCCTGAACTGGAGAATTTTGGCTATGAGGAAAGATTGGAGATGCTGGGTCTGTTTTCTTTGGAACAGAGGAGGCTGAAGGGAGACCTGATTGAGGTGTATAAAATTATGAGGGGCCTGAATAGAATTGATAGGAAGGACCTGTTTCCCTTGGCAGAGGGGTCAACAAACAGGGGGCATAGATTTAAAGTAATTGCGGGGAGGTTTAGAGGCGATATGAGGGGAAATTTATTCACACCAAGGATGGTGGGGGTCTGGAACTCACTGTCTGAAAGGCTGGTAGAGGCAGGAACCCTCAGCACATTTGAAAAATACTTGGATGTGCACTTAAAGTGCCACAACTTACAGGGCTACGGAACAAGAGCTGGAAAGTGGGATTAGGCTGGATAGCTCTTGGTCGGCCGGCACAGACACGATGGGCCAAAATGGCCTCCTTCCATGCTATAAATTTCTATGATTCTATGAATCAAAATTATGTAACATAGAAAAGGGTCACAAGGTGCTTCACAGAGGTATAATCAGATGCAAATAAACACCTAGCCGAAAAAGGAGATATTGGGAGGAACTTGTTCAAAGAGGTTGGTTTTTAAGGAGGGTCAAAGAAGGAAAAAGGGCTGGAGATGCAGAAGGGTTTAGGAAGGGAATTTCAGAGCATGGGGCCTGGACATTTAAGGAGATATTTTCCAACTCCAAGAAAAATATATTCTAGTGAGGAGGAAGGGGTGTAAGAGAAAAGATAGCCATTTGTGGCTAACTAAAGAAATAAAGGATGGTATACAATTAAAAACAAGGGCGTACAAAGTGGCCAAAACTAATGGGAGGACAGAAGATTGGGAAGTGTTTAAAAGCCAACAAAGAATGACTCAAAAAATGATTAAGAAAGAGAAGATAGACTATGAAAGTAAACTAGCACGAAATATAAAAACAGATAGCAAAAGTTTCTATAGGTATATAAAAAGGAAAAGAGTGACTAAAGTAAATGTTGGTCCCTTAGAGGATGAGACCGGGGAATTAGTAATGGGGAACATGGAGATGGCAGAAACTCTGAACAAATATTTTGTATCAGTCTTTACAGTAGAGGACACTAACAATATTCCAACAGTGGATAGTCAAGGGGCTATAAGGCAGGAGGAACTTAACACAATCACAATCACTAAGGAGCTGGATTCAGTAAGATAATGGGACTAAAGGCAGATAAATCCCCTGGACCTGATGGCTTGCATCCTAGAGTCTTAAGAAAAGTAGAGGCAGGGATAGTGGATACATTGGTTGTAATTTACCAAAATTCACTGGATTCTGGGAAGGTCCCAGCAGATTGGAAAACTGCAAATATAACGCCCCTATTTAAAAAAGGAGGCAGACAAAATGCAGGAAACTGTAGACCAGTTAGGCCAACATCTGTGGTTGGGAAGATGTTGGAGTCCATTATTAAAGAAGCAGTAGCAGGACATTTGGAAGCAAAATTCGGTCAGGCAGAGTCAGCATGGATTTGTGAAGGGGAAGTCATGTTTGACAAATTTGCTAGAGTTCTTTGAGGATGTAACAAACAGGGTGGATAAAGGGGAACCAGTGGATGTGGTGTATTTGGACTTCCAGAAGGCATTTGACAAGGTGCCATATAAAATGTTACTGCACAAGATAAAAGTTCACGGGGTTGGGGGTAATATATTAGCATGGATAGAGGATTGGCTTACGAACAGAAAACAGAGAGTAGGGATAAATGGTTCATTCTCGGGTTGGCAACCAGTAACTAGTGGGGTGCCGCAGGGATCAGTTCTGGGACCCCAACTATTTACAATCTATATTAACGACTTGGAAGAAGGGACTGAGTGTAACGTAGTCAAGTTTGCTGATGATACAAAGATGGGAGGAAAAGCAATGTGTGAGGAGGACACAAAAAATTTGCAAAAGGACAGAGACAGGCTAAGTGAGTGGGCAAAAATTTGGCAGATGGAGTATAATGTTGGAAAGAGTGAGGTCATGCACTTTGGCAGATAAAAAATCAAAGAGCAAGTTATTATTTAAATGGAGAAAGATTGCAAAGTGCTGCAGTACAGCGGGACCTGGGGATATGTGCATGAAACACAAAAGGTTAGTTTTATGTATGTAGCTATATATAGTTGCCACCAGAGGGCGTGACTGTGGGAGTCCTACAGGTCACCACACCTCGTGCTGTGCTGGTATAAAAGGCTTGCTACCTTGTTTTTTAGGCACTCTGCAGTTATAATAAAGAGACCAAGGTCATACTAGTTTCAGTTTACAGTACTCAGCCTCGTGAGATTATTTCATAGACAATAACTAGCGACGAGTAAAGAAATACTAACTTTCACGGCTGCCATTGATATTTTAGAATGATTTGTTGAAGGGGAAGATTGGGACGATTTCGTTGATCGCCTCGACCAGTACTTCGTCGCCAACGGACTGGAAGGAACCGACAACGCCGTTAAACACAGGTAACTATCCTCCTCACCGTTTGTGGATCCAAAATATACGGACTCATCAAGATTCTTTTCTCCCCAACGAAACCATCACAGAAGGATTACACCAAGCTGTGCACCTTGGTCCATGACCACTTAAAACTGAAGGAGAGCATCCTCATAGCCAGGTGTCGCTTTTATATGCTCCATCGCACTGTGGGCCAGGACGTGGCGGGATTTGTCGCCAACCTGAGATGTCTTACTGGGGCCCTTCAAATTCAGAGCTGCATCGGGGAAAATGTTGTGGGACCTTTTCGTGCTGGGAATCAGCCATGAGAACATTCTGTGCAAGCTGCTGGCTGCCGAAAATCTAGATCTGAGCAGAGCAATCACGATCGCCCAGGCATTCATTAGTGAAGACAAACGTAGGTCCATTGCAGTCAGATTCAGGTGAATTTATAATGGGGAACAAAGAAATGGCAGAGCAGTTGAACAAATACTTTGGTTCTGCCTTCATGAAGGAAGATACAAATAACCTTCCAGAAATACGAGGGGGCCGAGGGTCTAGTGAGAAGGAGGAACTGAAGGAAATCCTTATTAGGCAGGAAATTGTGTTTGGGAAATTGATGGGATTGAAGGACGATAAATCCCCAGGGCCTGATGGTCTGCATCCCAGAGTACTTAAGGAAGTGGCCCTAGAAATAGTGGATGCATTAGTGATTATTTTCCAACAGTCTATCGACTCTGGATCAGTTCCTATGGACTGGAGGGTAGCTAATGTAACACCACTTTTTAAATAAGGAGGGAAGAGAGAAAACAGGGAATTATACACTGGTTAGCCTGACATCAGTAGTGGAGAAAATGTTGGAATCAATTATTAAAGATGAAATAGCAGCGCATTTGGAAAGCAGTGACACAATCAGTCCCAGTCAGCATGGATTTATGAAGGGGAAATCATGCTTGACAAATCTTCCAGAATTTTTTGAGGATGTAACTAGTAGAGTGGACAAGGGAGAACCAGTGGATGTGGTGTATTTGGACTTACAAAAGACTTTTGACAAGGTCCCACACAAGAGATTGGTGTGCAAAATTAAAGCACATGGTATTGGGGGTAATGTACTGACGTGGATAGAGAACTGGTTGGCAGACAGGAAGCAGAGAGTCGGGATAAATGGGTCCTTTTCAGAATGGTAGGCAGTGACTAGTGGAGTGCCGCAGGGCTCAGTGCTGGGACCCCAGCTATTCATAATATATATTAATGATTTAGATGAAGGAATTGAGTGTAATATCTCCAAGTTTGCAGATGATACTAAGCTGGGTGGCAGTGTGAGCTGTGAGGAGGATGCTAAGAGGCTGCAGGGTGAATTGGACAGGTTAGATGAGTGGGCAAATGCATGGCAGATGCAGTATAATGTGGATAAATGTGAGGTTATCCACTTTGGTGGCAAAATATTTTCTGAATGGCAGCAGAGTTGTTGATGCCAGTTTGTTAGATATATTCAAGAGGGAGTTAGATATGGCCCTGACTGCTAAAGGGATCAAGGGGTATGGAGAGAAAGCAGGAGAGGGGAACTGAGGTGAATGATCAGCCATGATCTTATTGAATGGTGGTGCAGGCTCAAAGGGCCGAATGGCCTACTCCTGCACCTATTTTCTATGTTTCTATGTTTCTATGCTTTAGTTTAATGTTTTGCATTTCCTTATGAAAATATGTGGACTGCAGTATTTAGCTGATCACCAGTAAAGACAGCCACATTCTTTAGCAGACTTACGCAACATTACAAGAATCGATGTGTTGGGGAAAAAAATAGGCAGGCACATTTTTTGGAAATTATGTGTCAGCTGCAGAACACTTGTCTTTGAGTCACAAAGTTGTGAGTTTAAATCCCACTCCAGGGACTTAAGCACATAAATCGAGGGCTGACACTCCAGTGCAGTACTGAGGGAGCACTGTTGGAGATGTGTATTTCGGATGCTCTCTCAGGAGGACATAAAATATCCTATAAGAACATAAGAAAGGGGGGGTACTATGGCACTATTTCGAAGAAGAGCAATTGAGTTATCCCTGGTGTCTTGGCCAATATTTATCCCTCAATCAGCATCACAAAAACAAATTATCTGGTCATTATCACAGTGCTGTTTGTGAGAGCTTGCTGTGTGCAAATTGGCTGTCATGTTTCCCACACTACAACAGTGACTACACTCCAAAAGCACTTCATTGGCTGTAAAGCGCTTTGAGACATATGGTGGTCGTGAAAGGGACTATATAAAATGCATATTTTTTTCTTTTTATTAGTAATTTTCCCATAAACACTTAATTGCAAAATTATTTTTGAATTTACTGATAGTCTGGTTAAGCTGTTAAAATAAACTGGTGCTTGCCTCTGTTATTTTAGTGGCGAGACCAGCAGTTTTTTTAGTTTTTGTCTTTAAGACAATACATTATATTGGCCTCTGTCAAAACACGTTTCTGGAAGTGGGCCCCCTTCTGGAAAGCAATTCTCACGTGTCAATTGAGTTGCTGGATTATAAGCAACAACAATAATAATGCACGGCATAATGTAATGCTTTATCCCATGGAAGCATCTCAGAGCGCTTCGACATGGGTTACTTTAAGAGAGCCGTGATTTTTGTTAAAGCAAACAACTGGCAGTCTGCACCAGTAGCATCCCACAATAAAATGACTGACCAGTTAACTCAAAGCAAACAGCTACCGATGCAGACCATCTGACCTTTCAGAAGGACCAGGAAGGTCAGGGTAAACGTCATGCTGCTGCTTGAGTATATTGAATGACATAAAGTAGACGGCGTGTGGACAATTAGGACATCTGATTCATTTTTTGAGCACAAAAGTGATAAGATTACTGACGAAATCAGGACACATTTCTTCTCAGAAAATGTATTATTTTAAGCGTGCATGGTTGGAGAAATCAATGTTTCATCACTGCAGAATGATATGCTCTTACTGGCATGACAAAAAAATTCTAGATGCTTGAAGATTTTGTGACAGAAATACATTAAATTCAAGGGCGACTATAGAATCAAAATATATGGATTTCCCGTTGAATCAAACCAATGAATGAAAAACGAGCGTGTTCATGAACTGACTGAAATCTTGATCTTTCTCCAGAAACATGTTGATGCTGTGAGCAGTACACACATCAAGCTGACACAGTGGGAACCTCTGAGGGAGTGTTGCGGTGCCTGCCACATCGACCCTTCTGGCTTCCCCGCTCCCGCAGTTCCACTCTCTGCCCGGCAGGTGGCGCTGCGTCAGCACGTCGGGAAACGTGCAGAGGATTGACAGCCCAACCGACCAATCGTTGGTCGCAGATAACACGTAACCAATAGTTGTGACCAATAAGCGTCCGACCGGGCGGGGCGAGGGTGGCTGGATTCTTCTCAGTGGGAGCGCTGCCGCTGATGAGTTGGAGTTTAGCGGAGTTGGGCGACTTTTAAAAGCTTCGCTGCTTCAAAACAGAAAAAGAAGTGATGAAAATATGACATTTAAAACTTCAGGACAAAGGATCCCTTTGCTTTGAGAGACTATGTTGAGGGGAGACTGAATGGAGCATCTTTAAAGCACTTCGGGGCAAGTCAATCACTATTTTAAAATGGTCAAAACTCAAAAGAACTGAAATCCAGCTGTTTGATGTATCTACTTTTTCGGGATGGTGCTTAGCGAAAATCATTGGGGTTTAATGACCATAAAATGGCACCTTTATTTGACTCATTGTCTGACTATGAAACATCAGTGACTCACATTAAATGCCGGGCGCAGATTTGTGACTAAATAATTATTAATCTGCAGTGTTTTTCAATTAAAAAATAAGTACATTAGGCCACCCTCTTAACATATGGAAACAGTTAGCTGTAAGGGCTGCAGCAATGTTGTTGGACCAGAATAGTCTAGCCGTAATAAAAAACAGAAAATGCTGGAAATACTCAGTAGGTCAAACAGCATCTGTGGAGAGAGAGAAACAGAGTTAACGTTTCAGGTCGATGACCCTTCGTCAGAACAGTCTAGCCTTAGTGTGTTTCACTGAATAACATGAATGAAATAGTTCTGAGCGTCTGCCGTCTTGTTACAGAGGGCTTTCAGCCTTAGGCGAAAGTGCAGTGAATGAGGGTACAGGGCCCAGAAGAGCCAAGGGCCCAGGGGCAGCACGGGCCAGTCCATACTGCGATATGTGTGCGCACTAGGTCCGTGCAGCAGAGTAGGTCTCCAGTCGTCCTGGTTTAACCCTTGCCACTGGATAAAGGCCTAGCTCTATCAAGCCCGTGTGGTGGCTGATGTGCAACGGTCACCACACGTTAAAAAAAATCCACGCACAGGCATCTTCCACCCCCTCAATTGGAGTTCAGGACTGGAACATAGGGTCCTTCATTGAAACATCTGTGAACTCTTGTGGAAGCAAGTCATCCTCTTCGAGGGACCGCCTATGATTTGTCTAGATGCCACGGAGTAGATTGGAAAAGTGAAAAGGGCATTTTTCAATTAGATTTTTAAAAATACTATGACGCCTATGATGTTTGTTTAGTTTACATTCATCTCTTTTATTTCATCTTTACATTCAACCATCGGTTAGGAAGATGGGTAAGACTGAGCAATGCCCTTTCCCTGTGCCCATATTCAGTGTTGCAGTAGGCTGGTAAAAGGAAATATACTTATGCAGGGTTGGACTGATGGTATTTATTGCACCTCCCCACAAATTTATCCCGTGTAGCATTAGGGCTGAGAGGTTGGTGAAGTTTTCCCATTGAGAGAATTGGACTTCATTTTTTTTTTCAAATGTGAGTTTTACATGAAAACAAAGGTGATTTTCTGCGAGATAGAGGAATGTTCACATGGACAATCCTGATTGGTAAGGCTGTCACGAAGCCATATCAAACAATGAGCATCCTAAAAGGTATAAGCAAATTTTGAATAGTTTAAGTGGAATTGTTTACCTAACCAGCATAGCCACCATCTGCAGAACTAACATGTGGATTGTGGTATAACTGTACGCTGTTCAACAGTATCAAAGATTGTGTAATACGCATGACCTATCATGATTGGCTCAGTTTTAAATTAGTTGGATTACTTTTATGTAGAATCAAGTGTCATTAAGTTCAGTATTGAAGCACAATAATCCATCATCCAAATCAATCAGTGGCACATCCCGCTACATGGCAACAGTTATTCCAAAAAAAGCCAATTATGTTCAGCATTTCTGAGTAAGAAATCTAAAGTTATAAAAGTGTCTTATCAGTTTCAAAAGGGATTTAATTATTAAAAAATGTTTGTGCGAAGACCGATGAAATTCACATTTATTGATGAAATATATTTATAAATGACGACTCTCTTAATCCTGTGCAAAACACACCTGAATGAAGTTTCTTACTCTTGTGCAAATTCTAAATAATGTTCCATTTAAAAGAAATGCATCTATAATACCCTGATTGGCATAAAGAAAAAAAAGACTTGCATTTATTTAGCGCCTTTCACGACCACTGGACGCCTCAAAACACTTTACAGCCAATGAAGTACTTTTTGGAGTGCAGTCACTGTTGTAATGTGGGCATGGCACGTTTATACTGTTAATTGTGAGCCATGCAAATCAGTATGGTTCCTGGTTTCACCGCTGATCTATGATATGCTAACTGTTCCCAATTGGGACACTGGTGAATTCGTTCATGGGATGTGAGCATCGCTAGCAAGTCCAGCATTTATTTCCCATCCCTAATTCTCCTTGAGAAGGTGATGGTGAGCCTCCTTGAACTGCTGCAGTCCTTGTGGTGGAGGTACCCTCACAGTGCTATTCAGGAGGGAGTTCCAGGATTTTGACCCTGTGATGATGAAGGAACAGCGATATATTTCTAAGTCAGGATAGTGTGTGACTTGGAGGTGGTATTCCCATGTGCCTGCTGCTCTTGTCCTTCTAGGTGGTATAGGTCGCAGGTTTGGGAGTTGCTGTCAAATAAATTAACTTAAGTACCCCTGGGTTAGGATGGGGAAAATCAGCTAGGGTTCCTGCTGCTGACAGAAGTGCATGGGTGAGAACCCATGGACATTGGGTGAGAACATAAGAACATAAGAAATAGGAGCAGGAGTAAGCCATTCGGCCCCTCGGGCCTACTCCGCCATGCAATGAGATCATGGCTGATCTTCCACCCCAACTCCACTTGCCTGCACTATCCCAATATCCCTTGGTTCCCTTAATATCCAAAAATCTATTGATCTCTGTCTTGAATATACTCAACGACTGAGCTTCCACAGCCCTTGCGGGTCGAGAATTCCAAAGATTCACAACCCTCTGAGTAAAGAAATTTCTCCTCATCTCAGCCCTAAATGGCCGAACCCTTTTCTGAGATGGTGGCCCCTGGTTTTAGACTCCCCAGCCAGGGGAAACATCCTCCCAGCATCTACCCTGACAGTTAATTCAGAGACTAGGGTCCTGAACTTAAGGAAAGGTAACTTCGATGGGATGAGACGTGGATTGGCGAGAATAGACAGGTGAATGATACTTAAAGGGTTGACGGTGGATAGGCAATGGCAAACATTTAAAGATCACATGGATGAACTTCAACAATTGTACATCCCTGTCTGGAGTAAAAATAAAACTGGGAAGGTGGCTCAACCATGGCTAACAAGGGAAATTAGGGATAGTGTTAAATCCAAGGAAGAGGCATATAAATTGGCCAGAAAAAACAGCAAACCTGAGGACTGGGAGAAATTTGGAATTCAGCAGAGAAGGACAAAGGGTTTAATTAGGAGGGAGGAAATAGAGTATGAGAAGAAGCTTGCTGGGAACATAAAAACTGACTGGAAAAGCTTCAAGAGATATGTGAAGAGAAAAAAGATTAGTGAAGACAAATATAGGTCCCTTGCAGTCAGAATCAGGTGAATTTATAATGGGGAACAAAGAAATGTCAGACCAATTGAACAAATACTTTGGTTCTGTCTTCACGAAGGACGACACAAATAACCTTCTGGAAATACTAGGGGACCGAGGGTCTAGCGAGAAGGAGGAACTGAAGGGATCCTTATTAGTCAGGAAATTGTGTTAGGGAAATTGATGGGATTGAAGGCCGATAAATCCCCAGGGCCTGATAGTCTGCATCCCATTGAGTACTTTAGGAAGTAGCCCTAGAAATAGTGGATGCATTGGTGATCATTTTCCAACAATCTATGGATTCTGGATCAGTTCCTATGGACTAGAGGGTAGCTAATGTAACACCACTTTTTAAAAAAGGAGGGAGCGAGAAAACAGTGAATTGTAGACCGGTTAGCCTGACATCAGTAGTGGTGAAAATTGTTGGAATCAATTATTAAAGATAAAATAGCAGCGCATTTGGAAAGCAGTGACAGGATCGGTCCAAGTCAGCATGGGTTTATGAAAGGGATATCATGATTGACAAATCTTCTTCTAAAATTTCTTGAGGATGTAACTAGTAGAGTGGACAAAGGAGAACCAGTGGATGTGGTGTATTTAGACTTTCTAAAGGCTTTTGACAAGGTCCCACACAAGAGATGGGTGTGCAAAATTAAAGCACGTGGTATTGGGGGTAATATATTGACGTGGATAGCGAACTGGTTGGCAGACAGGAAGCAGAGAGTCGGTATAAATGGATCCTTTTCAGAATGGCAGGCAGTGACTAGTGGGGTGCCGCAGGGCTCAGTGCTGGGACCCCAGCTATTTACAATATTCTTCAATGATTTAGATGAAGGAATTGAATGTAATATCTCCAAATTTGCAGATGACACTAAGCTGGTTGGCGGTGTGAGCTGTGAGGAGGATGCTAAGAGGCTGCAGGGTGACTTGGACAGGTTAGGTGAGTGGGCAAATGCATGGCAGATGCAGTATAATCTGGATAAATGTGAGGTTATCCACTTTGGTGGCAAAAACATGAAGGCAGAATATTATCTGAATGGCGGCAGATTAGGAAAAGGGGAGGTGCAACGAGACCTGGGTGTCATGGTACATCAGTCATTGAAAGTTGGTATGCAGGTACAGCAGGCGGTGAAGAAGACAAATGGCATGTTGGCCTTCATAGCTAGGGGATTTGAGTATAGGAGCAGGGAGGTCTTACTGCAGTTGTACAGGGCCTTGGTGAGGCCTCACCTGGAATATTGTGTTCAGTTTTGGTCTCCTAATCTGAGGAAGGACATTCTTGCTATTGAGGAAGTGCAGTGAAGGTTCACCAGACTGATTCCTGGGATGGCAGGACTGACCTATCAAGAAAGACTGGATCAACTGGGCTTGTATTCACTGGAGTTCAGAAGAATGAGAGGGGACCTCATAGAAACGTTTAAAATTCTGATGGGTTTAGACAGGTTAGATGCAGCAAGAATGTTCCCAATGTTGGGGAAGTCCAGAACCAGGGGTCACAGTATAAGGATAAGGGGTAAGCCATTTAGGACCGAGATGAGGAGAAACTTCTTCACCCAGAGAGTGGTGAACCTGTGGAATTCTCTACCACAGAAGGTAGTTGAGGCCAATTCACTAAATATATTCAAAAGGGAGTTAGATGAAGTCCTTACTACTCGGGGGATCAAGGGGTATGGCGAGAAAGCAGGAATGGGGTACTGAAGTTGCATGTTCAGCCATGAACTCATTGAATGGCGGTGCAGGCTAGAAGGGCTGAATGGCCTACTCCTGCACCTATTTTCTATGTTTTCTATGTTTCTATGTTCCTATGTTCCCGATGTTGGGGAAGTCCACAACCAGGGGTCACAGTATAAGGATAAGGGGTAAGCCATTTAGGACTGAGATGAGGAGAAACATCTTCACTCAGAGTTGTTAACCTGTGGATTTCTCTACCGCAGAGAGTTGTTGATGTCAGTTCGTTAGATATATTCAAGAGGGAGTTAGATATGGCTCTTACAGCTAAAGGGATCAAGGGGTATGGAGAGAAAGCAGGAAAGGGGTACTGAGGTGAATGATCATCCATGATCTTATTGAATGGTGGTGCAGGCTCGAAGGGCCAAATGGCCTACTCCTGAACCTATTTTCTATGTTTCTATGTCAAACCCTGTAAGAATTTTGTATGTTTCAATGAAATCACCTTTCATTCTTCTAAAATATAGCGAATATAGGCCTAGTCTACTCAATCTCTCCTCATAGGACAACCCCGCCCGCCCCCCCCCCCCCCCCCCAGTCCCAGGAATCAGTCTGGTGAATCTTTGTTGCACTCCCTCTATGGCAAGTATATTCTTCCTTTAGTAAGGAAGACCTAAACTGTACACAATACTCTAGGTGTGGTCTCACCAGGGCCCTATATAATTGCAGTAAGATGTCTTTGCTCTTATATTCAAATCTTCTTGCAATAAAGGCTAACATATCATTTGCTTTCTTAATTGCTTGCTGTACCTGCATTTAACTTTCAATGATTCATGTACAAGGACACCCAGGTCCCTCTGAACACCAACATTTCCCAATCTCTCACCATTTACAAAATACTCTGCTTTTCTATTTTTCCTACCAAAGTGGATAACTTCACATTTCTCCACATTATGGGCCCAAGTTTCCACATGATTCGCGCCTGATTTTTAGGAGCAACTGGTGGAGAACGGACTATTTTAGAAATCGCAATTCTCCACATTTTTTTTTCTGCAGTTCTAGTCAGGTAGAACAGTTCTAGTTTAGAACAGAATTTTTTCTTCAAAAGGGGGCGTGTCCGGCCACTGACGCCTGATTTGAAAGTTTCCACAGTGAAAATGTACTCCAAACTAAAGTAGAATGGCGCCAGTGAAGATTTTTGTAGAACTGAAAAAACCTGTTCTACACATTAAAAAATCAGGCGCAGGTTACAAATTAGGCGTCCAGAACGAGGTGGGGGGGGGGGGGGGGGGAAGGGAACTCATTAAATTCGACAATAAATCCTTATTTATACTTCTACAAATATTATACAAATAAATCCAACCTGAATAAACATTTATAAGCCAAGCAAAGATTAAATAAACCATCTTCCTACCTGTGTGAAAGTGCTTCAGCCAGGGAGAATTCTGCAGCTGTTCGTGCCGCTGAGCGAGGGAGGGAGGGAGGGAGGGAGAGAGAGAGAGAGAGAGAGAGAGAGAGAGGGAGAGGAGGGGGGTCGGGGAGCGGGCCTCGGGTCGGGGTGGGGGGGGAGAGCGGGTCTCGGGTCTCGGTCGGGGCGGGGGGGGAGCGGGTCTCGGGTCTCGGTCGGGGCGGGGGGGAGCGGGTCTCGGGTGTCGGGGGGCGGGGGGGGGGAGCGGGTCTCGGGTGTCGGGTCGGGGCGGGGCGGGGGGGGGGGGAGTGGGTCTCGGGTCTCGGTCGGGGCGGGGGGGAGCGGGTGTCGGGTCTGGTCGGGCGGGGAGCAGGAGCAGGCCGTGGGAGGAGCCTCATTCACGCAGCCCCAGTGAGTCCATTGGGCCAGGGCTAGGGGCTGCGTGCTTCGGGCCCCTCCCACACAGTTCGGCGCCTGGAGCTACTGCACTTGCGTGCCCACTGTAGCGCGCATGTGCAGAGGTCCCGGCACTGTTTTCAGCGCAGGGACCTGGCTCCGCCCCCCCACAGCTCGTGCCGGCTGCGGGCGAGTGCCACAGGACCTGTAAGTCGGTGGAGAATACCGAGGATTTTTTTAGGCGCCCGTTTTTTTTCTTGTGGAAACTTGGGCCCTATATTCCATTTGCCATGTTCTTGCCCATTCATTTAGCCTGTCTATATCCCCTCAAAGCCTCTTTGCATCCTCCTCACAACTTACATTCCACCTTTATATATAATGTGAATAGCTGAGGCCCAAGCACTGATCTTTGCGGTGCCTCACTAGTTACAGCTTGCCAACCTGAAAATGACCCTTTTTTCCCTACTCTCTGTTTTCTGTCTGTTAACCACTCCTCAATCCTTGCAAGTATATCACCCCCAATCCGATGAGCCCTAATTTTGTTTAATAACCTCTTGCGTGGCACCTTATCGAATGCCTTCTGAAAATCCAAATGCACCACATCCACTGTTTTCCCCTTATCTGTACTATGACTTACAACCTCAAAAAAACTCTTAACAGATTTGTCAAACATGATTTTCCTTTCATAAATCCGTATTGACTCTGCTGAATCTTATTATTATTTTCTAAATGCCCTGTTACCACATCCTTAATAATAGATTCTAGTAATTTCCCTACTACTGAAGTCAGGCTTACATAATCAAACTCAACCAGTGATGCTCTCACAGTTGAATACTGTGCCGACATACATAGTCAAGGGTCACACATGAAAAAATGGCTTCTTGAGAAAGATGCTGGCTGGCATCTGGCACTTGAGGAACTATAAACCAGCAAGGAGCTGACACCTTTAGAAGAGGAAAAAGAGAAGAAAATTGTCAAAAAAAATATAATAGCGAAAATCAGGGTGATCATGTACACTGTCATCTTGCCTGTGGGTCTTGAATGTCACAGGTTGACTGGTTGGCTTGATGGCTCACTCAGTATGGTGTGGCGTACAGATAATGAAAGTCCCAGATTTGATCCTTGAGCAAAGATCATGATATATGAGAGTAAATTCACCATTCCTACAGTGCCAGCAGGGAGCATGGGTCAGAGAAGGGGCTAAGGCACTGTAGTTCTGATTTTCTCAGCATCACTCCCCTCAAGCATGGCTACTCCCAGAGAGTGCGTGATCGGCGAATTTACCCTACAGTGATGTTCTTTTGAGAAAATACATTTTTTGTACTTACTATTTGTTATCATTTCTTTAATGTAAAGTTATTCAATTATATATTTTCTAACTTAACACATCTGAAAAATACCATAAATTTAACTTTTAGGCAATAAATAGATTCCACCTTTAAAACATTCAAATCCAGTATAAGCAAATCATTGATAAAATCCTGATACTAAAGCAGATTATTACCAATTGAGGTTCCACAGTATACCCAATGATGTTAGGTCATAAACACTTTTTTCTTTGTTTTTAATCTGTCAGTCTCTGAGTTTACTACATGTAATGGGATTTCACTTTTTCTTTAAAAAATGTTCCCCACCAATTTTTCTTCACTGCCTTTAACTCCTGAAGATGTTGCTTTCTCACTGGTATATGGTTTCACAGGTATCAGTTGCCTGCTGGTAGCTTGCCCAAACTATTCATGTGTGAAGTTTGACAATGAGCATCATTAGGTGTTTTGCCTAGGAGGGAATTGGATCAAAATCAGTCTTGATCCTGCCCTTACCCAGGATAAATACCACCAACGATGTCTCTGCAAGATCCGACAAATCCCCTGGGAGGACAGATGCACCAACATTAGTGTCCCCGACCAGGCCAACATCCCCAGCATTGAAGCACTGACCATACTTGATCAGCTCCGCTGGGCAGGCCACATTGTTCACATGCCTGACACAAGACTCCCAAAGCAAGCGCTCTACTTGGAACTCCTTCACAGCAAATGAGCCAATGGTGGGCAGAGAAAACATTACAAGGACACCCTCAAAGCCTCCTTGATAAAGTGCAACATCCCCACCTGGGAGTCCCTGGCCAAAGATCGCCTTAAGTGGAGGAAGTACATCCGGGAGCGCATTGAGCACCTCGAGTCTCGTCGCCGAGAGCATACAGAAATCAAGCGCAGGCAGCAGAAAGAGCATGCGGCAAACCAGTCCCACCCTCTCCTTCCCTCAACGACTATCTGTCCCACCTGTGACAGGGACTTTGGTTCTCGTATTGGACTGTTCAGCCACCTAAGAACTCATTTTAAGAGTGGATATCTTCCTCGATTCCGAGGGATTGCCTATGATGATCAGCCAATTTCCACACACAGTTTTCAATAGGGGCCACTGCATAACAGTCAGGAGCAGGAATTCTGGCTATTTTTTTTACACATGTTCTTTAAAGCAGTGTGTTTGTGGCAGAGTGTAGTTCCAAAACTGTTGCCTCAGCTGAGACAAGTTAATTCAGTAGAATTTGGAGATCAAATCATGGACCTTCTGATAAGTATGGAATTGTGCCAAACTTTATCGATAAGATCAATGGATGAGCCAACTCTGCTTTTCTTTTCTTTTTGCCTTCCCTGCCCCACCACTCTCTTTGCAGAAGAAGTGCCACATTTTGATTCACTGCCTGACCTACAGACTAAGTTAAGAATGGGAACTCGGTGTCTGTGGGGTAGTGGACATTGACCCCTGTCCTAAGACGACTTGGGTGTTCATCTCTAATAAATTGCCTCCTGTATTATACTGGGATGATTTTGTTCTAGTTGATTGACATGATTTGTTTGGCACAACCTGATTCATTCTTTTAAATTTTTCGTTGCCAATCTTTCCAATTCTTTGTCAAATCACAAACGCCAGAGGTCACCTTGCACACATCAAGGATCACTCTGCGCCAATGCTCTTAGCCAAAAGGCCTAGAGCCACTGCACCTTGCTGGAATTCTAAATAGCACCTGTGAATAACCATATTGTTACCACCACTGATGATTCCTGTTGCTGTGCTGTTCTTCACAGGCACAGCAACAAAGAACCATTACCAGGTCCAGGCAGCAGGCGGTCGAGGGGGTCATTCGGCCCAACTGCCTGCCTCTCTTCCATGGCTACATTCGCGCCTGGGTGTCCCTGGAGATGGAGCAGGTGGTGTCTACCGGTGCACTTAAGGCCTTCTGCGACTGTACTGGAGTGCATCATCACCCCCGGAATCCAAACTTTAATTTAATTGGTTATGGTTACTTTAATCTTTTTTTTTGTTAATTTACAGGTATTATTGGTTGCACCCCTTTAAAAAGGGAGCACATGTTTGACTTTTAATTGGCAATTACCAACATTTAAAAGAGTCAGCAACAAAGAAAAACATCTAAAAAGAGAACACTGATCTTAAAGGTAACACTTCACATCTTGTTCATCACTAACGATGTGGAAAATGTCCTTTGAGTCTGTAGGCTCTCAGCAAGCTGCTTCCTCCTCTTCACTGGTTAGTAACCTAAACCAAGTCATCAAATATTTATTTCTTTGTTTCCAGTTTTCTACCTTTTTTACCCTTTGCTGAAGTAAGTGAGGATTGGTTTTGTGGACAGTGACAGCCAGTTAGCATTTTGTCACCTGACCATTAATCATTTGTAGAAGAACAACAACAAGTATTTATATAGCATCTTTAGGTCCTCAAAATGTCCCAAAACACTTGACAGCCAATTAAGTACCTTTGAAGTATATTCACTGTTAAGCAGGGAAATATAGCAGTCAACTGTCATACAGACAACCTCCCTGCTGGATTGGGGCTAATCTACTGAACAAACGGGAAATTGTTCAACCTCCGTGGCCTCCAGTCCAGATCCAAGGTTTAAAAAGTTTAAAGTAACCGTAACCAATTAAATTAAAGTTTGGATTCCGGGGGTGATGATGCACTCCAGTACCTCCTGTGCCCATCGGTCGCGGAAGGCCTTAAGTGCACCGGTAGATACCACCTGCTCCATCTCCAGGGACACCCAGGCGCTATTGTAGCCATGGAAGAGAGGCAGGTAGTTGGGCCGAATGACCCCCTCGACCGCCTGCTGCCTGGACCTGGTATTGAATTACATTATTCAAATGATGCTTGCACTTGTGCACACTCGGAGGTCGAACTCCAAACCATCGGCAACACCTCCACCGAAGCGTACGAGAGTATCGGCCTTACATTAAACATCCGTAAGTCACAGGTTCTCTACCAACCGGCCCCCACCACACAGTACTTCCCCCCGATTATCAAGATCCTTGACGAAGCCTTGGACAACGTGGATCACTTTACATACCTTGGGAGCATACTATCAATAAGTGCAGCCGTCAATGATGAAGTCCAACACCGCCTTCAGTGTGCTAGTGTAGCCTTTGGTCGCCTGAGGAAGAGAGTGTTTGAAAATCAGGTTCTCAAACCTGGCATCAAGCTCATGGTCTACAGAGCAGTAGTGATACCAGCCCTCCAATATGCTTCAGAGACATGGACTATGTACAGCAGGCACCTCAAAGCACTGGAGAAGTACCACCACCAATGCTGCCTCTGCAAGATCCTGCAAATTCATTGGCAGGATAGGCGCACCAACGTCTGTGTTCTCGCTCAGGCGAACATAAGAACATAAGAAATAGGAGCAGGAGTAGGCCATATGGCCCTTCGAGCCTGCTCCGCCATTTAATAAGATCATGGCTGATCTGATCATGGAAGCTCCACTTCCCTGCTCACTCCCCACAACCCTTTATTCCCTTATTGCTCAAAAATCTGTCTATCACCACCTTAAATATATTCAATGACCAGCCTCCACAGCTCTTTGGGGCAGAGAATACCACAGATTTATAACCCTCAGAGAAGAAATTCCTCCACATCTCAGTTTTAAATGGGCGGCCCCTTATTCTGAGACTATGTCGTCTTGTTTTAATTTCTCCTATGAGTGGAAATATTCTCTCTGCATCCACCTTATCGAGTCCCCTCATTATCATATGTTTCGATAAGATCACCTCTCATTCCTCTGAACTTCAACGGTTGAGTAGGATGGGCCTATACCCAATGTTCATAAGACAACCCCCTCATCTCCAGAATCAACCTAGTGAACTT
This sequence comes from Pristiophorus japonicus, assembly GCF_044704955.1. Taxonomy (NCBI): domain Eukaryota; kingdom Metazoa; phylum Chordata; class Chondrichthyes; family Pristiophoridae; genus Pristiophorus; species Pristiophorus japonicus. The sequence goes on from NC_091987.1 coordinate 89,663,021, forward strand.
TCTCTGAACAGCCTCCAATACAAGTATATCCTTCCTTAAATATGGAGACCAAAACTGCATGCAGTACTCTAGGTGTGGCCTCACCAATATCCTGCACAGTTGTAGCAGGACGTCTCTGCTTTTATACTCTATCCCCTTTGCAATAAAGGCCAACATTCCATTTGCCTTGCTGTACCTGCATACTAACTTTTTGTGTTTCATGCACAAGGACCCCAGGTGTCTCTGTACTGCAGCACTTTGCAATTTTTCTCTATTTAAATTATAATTTGCTTTTTTATTTTTTCTGCCAAAGTGGATAACCTCACATTTTCCCACATTATGCTCCATCTGCCAAATTTTTGCCCACTCACTTAGCTTGTCTATATCCCTTTACAGATTTTTTGTGTCCTCCTCACAATTTGCTTTCCCACCCATCTTTGTATCATCAGCAAACTTGGCTACATTACACTCAGTCCCTTCATCCAAGTCATTAATATAGATTGTAAATAGTTGAGGCCCCAGCACCGGCACTCCATAGTTACTGTTTGCCAACCGGAAAATGACCCATTTATCCCGACTCTCTGTTTTCTGTTAGTTAGCTAATCCTCTATCTGAGCTAATATATTGCCCCAACCCTGTGAACTTTTATCTTGTGCAGTAACCTTTCATGTGGCACCTTATCGAATGCCTTCTGGAAATCCAAATACACCACATCCACTGGTTCCCCCTTATCCACCCTGCTCGTTACATCCTCAAAGAACTCCAGCAAATTTGTCAAACATGATTTCCCTTTCATAAAACCTTGCTGACTCTGATTGATTGAATTATGCTTTTCCAAATGCCCGTCACTGCTTCCTTAATAATGGACTCCAACATTTTCCCAATGACCGATGTTAGGTCTATAGTTTCATGCTTTCTGTCTGCCTCCTTTTTTAAATAGGGGCATTACATTTGCAGTTTTCCAATCCGCTGGGACCTCTCCAGAATCCAGGGAATTTTGGTAGATTACAACCAATGCATCCAGTATCTCTGCAGCCACTTCTTTTAAGACCCTAGGATGTAAGCCATCAGGTCCAGTGGACTTATTCGCTTTTAGTCCCATTATTTTACCGAGTACTACATCTTTAGTAATACATCTTTGCCTCTTGATTATCCACTATTGGGATGTTTTTAGTGTCTTCTACCGTGAAGACTGATACAAAATATTTGTTCAATGTCTCACCATTTCCCTGTTGCCCATTATTAATTCCCCAATCTCATCCTCTAGGGGACCAACATTTACTTTAGATATTCTTTTCTTTTTTATGTACCTGTAGAAACTCTTACTATCTGTTTTTATATTTCATGCTAGTTTACTTTCATAATCTATCTTCCCCGCATCAAAGCATTGATCATGTTCGATCAGCTCTGATGGATTGGCCATATCGTCCGCATGCCCGATACTAGACTCCCCAAACAAGTGCTCTACTCAGAGCTCCGACACTGCAAGCGAGTCCCAGGTGGGCAGAAGAAACATTTCAAGGATACCCTCAAAGTTTCCTTGAAAAAGTGCAACATCCCCACCGACACCTGGGAATCCCTGGTCCAATACCACTCAAAGTGGAGGAGAAGCATCTGAAAAGGTGCCGAACACCTCGAGTCTCTTTGCCGGGAGCATGTGGAAGCCACGCTCAAAAAGCGGAAGGAGCGCACGACAACCCCACCCAACCATCCCCTCAACCACCACCTGCCTCACCTGTGACAGAGACTGTAGGTCCCGTATTGGTCTCATTAGTCATCTGAGAACTCGTATTAGTGTGGAAGCAAGTCATCCTCAACTCTGAGGGACTGCTTAAGAAGAAGCAGCGACAACAATCAAATAAATGACCAGTTCATTTGTGTTGGTGTTATTGTTTGAGGGACAAATGTTGGCCAGGAGATTGTAAGAACTCTCTCGCTCATCTTTGAATTGTGCCATGGTATCTTTTATGTCCACTTGAATAAAGAGTTAGGGCCTCATCCAAGAAATGGCACCCCAAACAATGCAGCTGTCCCTCAGACGACATTAAAATGCCAGACGAGATTACTCTCGTTATGGACCATAAGCCCCTGACAGCAATCCTCCATCCAAAGTCCCCAGTTCCAACATTAGCTGCAGCCCGAATGCAGAGATGGGCTTTGATTTTGTCAGCATATACATATGATATTGAATACAGACGATCAGCTGATCACAGTAATGCTGATGCTATATCTTGATTGCTTTCCCCATCACAAGTTACACCCAATAGGGAAGAGGTGTTCTATTTTTCATACATTGATGAACTGCCAGTCACAGCTGAAGAGATTGGTAGAGCAACCAAATGTGACCCAGTTATGTCAAAGGTGTATGGTTATATTGCAAATGGCTGGCCAAACCAGGTGACAGACAAAGATATTCATCCATTCTTAATTCGTTCCTACGAATGATCAGTCGATAAAGATTGTATATGTGGGGTGCAAGAGTGGTTGTATCAAATAAATTCAGGTCCAAATTATTAGGAGACTTCCATGACCAGCACCTGGGAATGTGCTTAACCAAGAGTTTTGCACATAGTTTCTTATGGTGGCCAGGTCTTGATAAAGATATAGAGTACATCGTCAGTCAGTGTACGACACGTCAATCGGTAAGCAAGCAACCACCATCAGGACCATTACAGCCATGGAAATGGCTTCCCAAGGTGTGACAAAGGCTACACATTGATTTTGTTGAGCTAGAAGGACAACAATTGTTCATTGTGATTGGAAACACCTTGACCCACTTTGAATGGCTTTCAGTGTGGAAAATAACAAGAAGTAAAACATTAGACATTTTGCAAAGATTATTTTCTTCATTTGGCCTCCCAGAAGAAATTGTTTCTGATAATGGGCCACAATTTCATTCAGAAGAATTTGCACAGTTCATGAGAAAAAATGGTGTGAAACATACCAAGGTTCCACCATACCACCCTGCTTCAAATGGTGCAGCAGAGTGCACTGTACAAATTGTAAAACCTTATCAAACAGATGTTGGATCCAAATTCAAAGAAACGACAGTTGTCATTGGACCACAAATTGGCTAATTTTCTAATTATGTATCGTAATACTCCTCACACACTACTGATAGAAGACCAGCAGAGTTGTTTCTCAAACGACAGCCACGAACCAGATTCTCGTTGTTAAAAGCAAACTTGACACAGTCCGTAGAAGAGACACAATTAAGACAGAAAGAGAATCATGATAAAGGTAGAGTAAAAGAGAGGTGTGAAATTAAATCAGAAGGTGGGAGTGAAGAAGTATCACCATAAATGGTTATAAAGTGGTTACCAGGAAGAGTGGTGAAGATATGTGGTGCTCACACATATTTGGTCAAGATGTTTGATAATGGACAGGTTAGGTTTGTTCACATTGATCATATTTTACCCACAGACATGGAAGTGGTTGAGAATGGGAGTGATTCAATTATTTCTGACTCATCAGATAGTTTTGATACACCAGTAGCATATCCTACATCCAGTGTACTGGAAACAAATCCAAGAGAAAGTCAGAATTTAAGTCTGAGTTCGAGTCAGGAAAACAAACAGTCTGAAGTTAGAGAAAGTTCAAATGGAAATCTAGGGTATCCCTTCGAGGAAAACTTTCCTCAGGATCAGCCTCAAATGAGCTTAACTTCGACACCATGTTTGGAAAGTTCTGTTCGAGAGCGAAGGTGTCCTCTTCGAAACAGAAAACAAGTTGTTAAGCTTGATTTGTAAATATGGCAAAATAAGTCCATATTTTTTGTTATGTATAACCATGCAAGTTGTGTATGATGATTATTTTGTTATAATTACTTCTTAATTAAGGAGGGAGAAGTGTAATATATATATAGCTCCACCTGTGGACTCCTGTGGCACTGCAGCCAGTGCTGTTTATAATAAAGGGAACAGGTCACCTGACTGATTAGTTCCATTATGTTCTGCCATCTTAAGGCTGTGTGTGTGTTTCTGTGAGTTACTGAAAATATCACAGCCATCAATATATAAATAGTCACCAAGAAATCAAATAAGGAATTCAGAAGAAATTTCTTTACCCAGAGTGTGGTGAGAATGCTACAGGGAGTGGTTGAAGGGAATAGTATAGATGCATTTAAGGGGAGGCTAGATAAACATATGAGGGAGAAAGGAACAGAGGTTTATGCTGATAGAATTAGTTGAAGAAATACAGGAGGAGGCTCGAGTGGAATGTGCTATATATCCTATGTAGTCATGAATATGCAATTTTCTGACTCGAGGGGGAGAATGCTATCACAGAGCCAATCTAGAGCTATTTGACTGTGGAGGGCATCATTGTTAAGATCAATCCTGCTCCTATCCAACACCCAAACACAGGTATCCAGCAACAAGAGTCATTGTACAGCAATCAGGTTCCCATTCCTACATTCACATTCAGTGAATCATTGTTTGAAGCATAGTCATTGTTGTTACTTAGAAAGGTGTAGCAACCAATTGTTGCATATAAATGTCATACAAGTGGCATATAAGATAAGTGGCCAGTTAATTTGCTATTGGTGGTGTTAGTTGGAACAATGTTGGCCAGAACACCAAAAGGACTCCCTGTAAACTTTACCAGCAAAAATCTGTACCAGTGCCAAGTCCATTAAATAAATAATTGCAGTCAGACATTAATTAATCAGTGTCTTGTGGGTTAATGGAATGAGAAAATCCTGCCTATACAGTGTTTTCACTGTTTGAAATTGCTTTTCACTGGCTTGTGAAATATACAAATATGCAGTTTTTATTTTATTGAGAAACCTAGGTGAAGGATAAATCTAGAAGTAGCGCTTAGTGGAAAGTTTGGATTTTAATCCCTATAGATTATAGGAGGAAGTCAAGACTGGGGGAGTTTATATCAATTAGACTTTCTGGCCTTAAAAGTAAGGCCATCTTACACACAAGTCCAATTAGGAGCAGAATAATCATACATTACATGGCATACCGCTTTGGTTATAAACCAGTGTATAATCTGATTCATCCACCTGAGCAGGGCCACAGGAAATCCATATATGCATCCATCACATGTTGACACACTAAATTTTTGCGTGACATTTTTTAAATTAAAATTAGTATTTTAAAAAAGAGTAAGACATCTTGCTGGTGTCATAGAATCTCCCATAACACATGACTTCTGAATATTACATAAGATATACAGCACAGAAACAGGCCATTTGGCCCAACCAGTCCATGCTGGCGTTTATGCTCCACTCGAGCCTCCTCCCGTCTGTCCTTATCTAAATCTATTAGCATAATCCTCTATTCCCTTTTCCCTCATATGCTTATTTAACTGCCACTTAAATGCATCTGTACTATTTGCTTCAACCACTCCCTATGGTAGCGAATTCCACATTCTCACCATTCTGGATAAAGAATTTTCTTCTGAATTCCCTATTGGATTTCTTGGTGACTACCTTTTATTGATGGACTTGAGTTATGCTGTTCCTCACAAGTGGAAACATTCTCTCTGTATCCATTCTATCAAAATCTTTCATAATTTTAAAGATCACTATTGTTGTATATCTGTAAAGCATACACTCCCATGTTCCGCCAACAGGGAGCGCATCCCCTGAAGTCCCAAGGGATCCCAGCATCCCTTGAGGGCACTGTATATAAGCCGGCCCTTAAGGCCTGTTCCTCACTCTGGAGTGTCTTAATAAAGACTGAGGTCACTGTTATTTTAACCTCCCTGTGTGCAGTCTCATCTGTGTTAGGAACACAATAGGTATTCGATGACCCCTCAGCCTTCTTTTTTCAAGAGAAAAGAGACTCAGCCTGTGCATCTTTTCCTGATTATGTATACCCTCGCATTCTAGAATCATCTGTGTAAATCTTCTCTGCACCCTCTCCAGTGCCTCTATATCCTTTTTATAATACTGCATATGGCAATATAGCTGAAAACAATGAATCTCAAATTAAAGGAAGAAAGACATTTATATAATACCTCTCACATCCTCAGGATGTCTCTCATCTCTTTCCTGCCAATGAATTTTTGAAGTGTAATCATTGCATATAAAACAATCATGGAAGCTAGTTTGTGCACAGTAAAATTTCGGTATGGTATTCTGACCCAATATTATTTCCTGGACATGGTTTTAAGGACACCCTCAAAGCCTCCTTGATAAAGTGCAACACCCCCACTGGCACCTGGGAATCCCTGGCTCAAGACCGCCCTAAGTGGAGGAAGAGCATCTGGGAGGGCGTTGAGCATTTCGAATCTCGTCACTGAGAGCATGCAGACAGCAAGCGCAGGTAGTGGAAGGAGCATGCGGCAAACCAAACTCCCCACCCACCCTTTCCTTCAACCACTGTCTGTCCCACCTGTGACAGAGACTGTAATTTCCGTATTGGACTGTACAGTCACCTGAGAACTCACTTTTAGAATGGAAGCAAGTCTTCCTCGATTTCGAGGGACTGCCTATGATGATGACGATTCCCTTCACCACCATCTATAAAGTAGATTAACTAGTGATTATCTCATTGCTGTTTGAGATCTTTCTGCGTGACTGCTTTTCAAAATAATTAATTGGGCTTGTTTCTGGGAGATGTGATTAAAGCTATATAAATTCAAGTTCTTTCTTGTGTGTGGAAAATCTTATTAGAATTCTAGAAAAATGACAAACATTTGGAAAAAGCATCCAGAAGTGTCTCCAGGATTTTTTGCAATAACTTTGTTGACAAAGCACTAGTTTTCTGGAATGTAATAGAGCAAGCTCATGACCAGAATAATGGCCCTGTTGAGGTATCCTTAACAGCTGATCTCACTGAGAATGCAGGCATAACAGTACATTGTGATGAGGAACGCAGTGATATTTTGGCACCAGGCACGTATCGCTATCCAATGATTCATGCTAGAAGTTCAGGTGTGTTGCTGCATTAATGGCATTCCCTCCATCAAAAGGTCAGAAGTAGAGCTGTTTGCTGATCATTCTAGTGTTCAGCTTCATTCACAACTCTTCCAATAATACATGCTACTCCACACAGCATATCATCTCGGCTTGGGCTGATAAGTAGCAGGTGACATTTATGCCACATAAAGTGGCAGGTATTAACAATCCAACAAAAAAAGACCCAAATACCTCACCCTGACATCACTGAGTCCCCAACCGTCAACATCCTGGGGACCTCCTTTGACCAGAAGCTTGACTGAACTAGCCAGATTAGCAACATTGCTAATGGGGCAGGGCAAAGGCTGGCTACTTCATTTTGCGTCCTGATTACTTGATGCAGGTACAGCAAGTAATCAGGAAGGCAAATGGAATGTTGGCCCTTTTATTGCAAGAGGGATGGAGTATCAAAGCGGGGAAGTCCTGCTACAACTGTACAGGGTATCGGTGAGGCCACACCTAGAGTACTGCGTACAGTTTTGGTCTCCTTATTTAAGGAGGGATATACTTGCATTGGAGACAGTTCAGTGAAAATTCACTAGGTTGATTCCTGAGATGAAGGGTTTGACTTATGAAGAAATGTTGAGCAGGTTGGGCCTATACTCATTGGAGTTCAGAAGAAAAAGAGGTGATCTTATTGAAACATTTCAGATACTGAGGGGGCTCGACAAGGTAGATGCAGAGAAGATGTTTCCACTCATGGGAGAATCTAGAACTAGGGGGCATTGTTTAAAAATAAGGGGACTGCCCATTTCGAATTGAGATGAGGAGGAATTTCTTCTCTCAGACGGTCGTAAATCTCTGGAATTCTCTGCCTCAGAGAGCAGTGGAGGCTGGGCTGTTGAATATATTTAAGGTGGAGATAGACAGATTTTTGAATGATAAGGGAGTGAACATAAATAAGAACATAAGAATTAGGAACAGGAGTAGGCCATCTAGCCCCTCGAGCCTGCTCCGCCATTCAACAAGATCATGGGTTATGGGGAGTGGACAGGAAAGTGGAGCTTAGCCCAAGATCCGATGAGCCATGATCTTATTGAATGGCGGAGCAGACTCGAGGGGCCAAATGGCCTACTCCTGCTGCTACTTCTTATGTTCTTATGTACTCTGCAACAAGTAGCTCACCTTCTGACTTCTCAAAGCATCACAACCATCTACGAGACTGAAGTCACAAATGTGCTGTAATACCACCACTCGCCTGGATAGAGAAACACTCAAGACACAATCCAGGACAAAGCAGTTTGCTTGATTAGCGTATCTGCCACTGGACTCAATATCCTCCACCACTGGTATACTGCGGCTGCAGTATGTACTATCTATATAAGACATTGCAGAAACATAGAAAATAGGTGCAGAATAGGCCATTCGGCCCTTCGAGCCTGCACCACCATTCAATAAGATCATGGCTGATCGTTCACCTCAGTACCCCTTTCCTGCTTTCTCTCCATACCCCTTGATCCCTTTAGCCATAAGGGCCATATCTAACTCCCTTTTGAATATATCTAATGAACTGGCATCAACAACTCTCTGCGGTAGGGAATTCCACAGGTTAACAACTCTGAGTGAAGAAGTTCTCCTCATCTCAGTTCTAAATGGCTTACCCTTTATCCTTAGATTATGTCCCCTGGTTCTGGACTTCCCCAACATCGGGAACATTCTTCCTGCATCTAACCTGTCCAGTCCCGTCAGAATTTTATATGTTTCTATGAGATCCCCTCTCATCCTTCTAAACTCTAGTGAATACAGGCCCAGTCGATCCAGTCTCTCCTCATATGTCAGTCCTGCCATCCTGGGAATCAGTCTGGTGAACCTTCGTTGCTCTCCCTCAATAGCAAGAACGTCCTCCCTCAGATTAGGAGACCAAAACTGAACACAATATTCCAGGCGCGGCATCACTAAGGCCCTGCACAACTGCAGTAAGACCTCCCTGCTCCTATATTCATATCCCCTAGCTATGAAGGCAACAAACCATTTGCCTTCTTCACCACCTGCTGTAGCTGCATGCCAACTTTCAATGTGTAACTCACACATGTAAGTGGTTTTGTTCCTGGTGGTTTCGAAACACCCCTTTTAGCAGTTCTAGACACCGGAATTATAGTCTTGAACAGTAATATACAGTCATAGACAGATCTTTTCAGTCTCGACCATCACAATGCTTTTATTCAAGTTAAAACACACACCTGCACCCAGTAAAAACACACCCTGATAGTGTAATACAAACAAGCACAGTACAATACACAGTATGGCCCATCTAAACAGGCCCCTAACACGAAGTACCCACATCTAAAACACCCCTGCTCGGATTCAAAATTGCACCACTGGATCTGTCCAACAGAATGTGCGTACACTTATGATCCTTGCAAAAACCTCCCCACTAAAATCCCTAAGGCTTGGTTGGGACACAAGACACCCTTTCTCACTGCAGTGGTCTTAAAGATGTGTGGACTGGGATAAATGCTCACCAATTACCCCTCTGGCTTACTCGTTGCTTGTCCCGATGAGGTATATCTTCAGGGTCTTCAAGTCCAGTCTCAAGGTCAGCTTCCCAGTCGAAGTGGCAAGGCTCTCTGGTGTTTCTTCTCTCTGTCCCAGATGGAGTGCTCAGTCCTTGTGCATTGAACGAAGCAAGCAGGCGTAGAAGAGGGGAGAGAGAGAGAAATGGCAGCCAAAACTGCCTCTGTTATACTTGCAAAAATGTGTCTTCTCGCGCCAAAAGTCCAATTGTCCTTCCCCTGAGGTTGTGCAACTCAAAAGCAAAATCAAGTCTCTGGTCTGTTCCTTTGTCAACTGAGCTGTACCTCGATGTGTGGCTCCGATGAGTCTGGTCGCATAGCTTTCTTTTGTCTTTCGCTGGCCTGAAACCCCGGCCAATTTACTTAATGTCTCACTCATTGCAAGACAAATGGCCTGTCCATCAACCATTCTTGCCATTGATTCCTTGTCCACCTGATGTATATTCCTGTGGGGCATGTTTGGACCTGCCCCCAGTCAGTGCTGTCTGCTCTCTGCAGTAACAGAAAATGTGTCCAAAAAATGTCCAAAACTTTAAGTTTTTGCTGTCAATGTTTTTATCTCTATCAACAAGGACAACAGAAGCAATATCATGGGAACACCATCACTGCCATGTGTGTTTGTGTGTGATATATGTGAGAGAGCGAGAGAGAGAGCATCCCTACATCTTTCCTTAGGATAGCAGAAAGTCACACATTTGTTAACATTTCACACGGCAGTAATGTGACTAAAATTAATAAGCCAGGAGACTGTTCTACAAGACACAATTCCTCCAACAAAGACAACACTAACACGAAAAGAAATGCTCATCAAGGAAGGTTCACAGCAATACTTAACCCAAATGATTGGGAATGGCACTCGCAGCAGGTCGATGGGAACCATGATACAGCTGTATTACACTTTGCACACGGTCATGAAACCATCTTGCAAATTGATTCACTGCGGTGGCAAAATAGGAGTTCAGTGTATTGCGATGTGTGCAAAAGCAGCCTTGAAGTGTACAACCTACAATTTCTGTTCTGACAAGTCCATCAAAGGATAGCCTGTCAGTAGTGTATATAAAGCTGAATTGGGTCTAAATCATATGTTGATCAATTATGTCTTATTCCAGAATGATATCTCTCTGGCAACAAATTAACATCCAGCTTCCATCAAGGCTATTGAAGTGCCTCCAATAGTATTTCTCTGCCAAAAATAACAACTATAACTCAATTTATTTTTATCAATGTAGTTTATTGAAGTATGCTTTATGTAATTACTAAATATAACATTATTTAACATTGAAAATTTGAAGGAAATAATTTTGTTTTTATGTTATTTATGAAGGTGTAAATTCCCACCTTTACCCTTGTAATTCAGCCTCCTTCTTTGTTTGTGTGGCCTGATTGTTCTTCAGCTGAGAGGGCATGTGTCTGACTTGCTTCAAAAGGGCATTGCCAATTTTTCCTGTAGCCAGCTGACAGGAGACCCCAGGAATTGCCTACGTGTGACTCTACCCTTTCATTTTCCTTCCTCAATGCTGGGCAGACAATATTATCTGCCAAGAAACAGGATCAGAAATTGCTTGGAGCAAGTTATCTTCAATCCCATTCTGTGACTTCACCCCAAAAATTACTTTTACAGATGATGCGTGACAAAAAAAAAACAAATTTTCAAAGCTGAAAAGGTACTTCAAAGCACAAAGGATGAATTTTCCAACCACACGTAATATGTAATGAGCACATATTGTGCGACTTCACACATCTAACTCTCTGGTTTCATACATTTCAAAGTGGTCTCTCATCTGATGTTGCCTATGGAAACTTGTGATCTTAGGGACACATATTCCCACGCCAGCCAGCTGTTAGTACTCTTGTTTACATGACAACTGCAATTTAAAATGCAGTTTGCTAACTGCGCATTTATTTATGCTCTTCCCCCGTGGAGTAAACGTGCTCATCTCTTGAAATCTTGCTTCTAAACTATCCTTGAATCAGAATGATCTGGTTGAGACTTATGTGGGTACCCTGATTAGAATTGTGGCTGTGTTTGTTTTGTTTTGGTAATATGAAAATATCACACCCATGGACTGCTTTGGGAACAAGGTGGCATGTAAATGCTGCAGAGACTGACTTCTTTTTCCAGATCAGTCATTCCAAGTTGAATCCAATCCTCTGTGCAAACTGGGAGAGGGATTGAATCGGTTATGCAGGTAGTATACTTACCCGGCTGATATGCTGCTGCTTTTGTACTGCCCTTATTACGCTCTCCACACACACTAGGCATTGTAGTTTTCTCTGGAATTCCATGTAACGCTGCACATATGTTGTGTGTATGTGACTGTAAAGTTAATATGTTGAGTTTTTTGGGGGGAGGTTCATACCGCGATGTGCACATTGTAGCCACTGTTATACTGGATATTGAAGTTGGATTCCGGAAACCTGGCATCTGCAGGTATGCTCCTTGCATTTACGCTGTTAAATCCAGTATCCACGGCTGGCAGCAGACTTGTAGACCTGGGTAAAATGCTAGGAACTGGCTCTTAGAATCTAATTTAAAAGACCAATATAGAAGATCCTTACATTTGTTTACTGGCTGGAAGGTTAAACCCAATAGAGGGAGGGCACTTTCAGTGGCGTTGTGGTGAGATGACGTATCATATTTTGAGTGCTGTGGTGGTTCTAAATGTGATTCTGGAACTGAAGCACCTCAACTTGATCTGTGAGCTATTTGAATTCATCTCATTGAAGGGGAAGCTTTCAAATCCGAATAACATTTGACACTTCTATACCCAAATTGTAGAGCCAAATTTATGCAAGCTATATGCCAAGTCCCACTCCATGGACTTGAGCACATAAATCTAGGATTCCACTCCAGTGAGGGAGTGCCGCGCTGTCAGAGGTGCCATCTTTCGGATGAGACGTTAAACCAAGGCCCTGTCTGCTCTCTCAGGTGGACGTAAACAATCCCATAGCACTATTTTGAAGGCGAGTTATCCCCGGTGTCCTAGCCAATATTTATCCCTCAATCAACATAACAAAAACGGATTATCTGGTCATTATCACATTGCTGTTTGCGGGAGCTTGCTGTGCACAAAATGGCTGCCGAGTTTCCCACATTACAACAGTCACTACACTGCAAAAGTACATCATTGGCTGTAAAGCACTTTGAGATGTCTGGTGGTCGTGAATGGTGCTATAGAAATGCAAGTATTTCTTTCTTTCAATATTATATTATAGAGCAGAAAGGTAAGAGACCATTGGCTCACTTTGATTTCTTTTTATCTGGTAAAGTTGAAGGCTAATTGTTTACTAAAGAGCTGCTAAACACAAAGCTGTAGTTGTCTTCAAAAGTGCTTGCAATGCCTGATCTGCTGTGCCATGTTGAACATGGTCCCATGCTAATGACATTTTCAGAAGTTGTACAGAATTCAGTCACATTGAGGAGTCATCTATAATTAACTGGCATGTAGAAAAGGCAAAAATAACTTGATTAACAAGCAACTCTGTTTACTTGTCTCTCAAGAGGATGAGTGCTTTGTGTATGCCACAAAGAGTTTTACTCCTGTGACCTGGAACATGTCTACAGTTTAACACCATTGATAGTGTGTTTGGACTCCTACCTCCTCGTTATGTATTGACTGAAGTAGTTTGATCTCTCCAGGACTACATAAAGAATTGCATAGTGTCTCTTTAAAACTAACCTGCTGATAGGATTGGTAAGCAAATATTTTATTTTTATAATAATGTCTGTTTATTGTAACAATCAATGTCCACTCTAAAATGTATCATTAATATCATGTCTGTTTCTCAGTTAGTTCTTACAGTAACAATGGTGTCTGCTCAAAACCTTTAATAACACTGCATGGCATTTGAGAAGGGATGAAAATAAATTGATCCATATAATGGCTCTACAAGAAAGTATATGCATTGCTTGCTTGATGTTTAAGTTATTCTTTCTGGGCAGGAAACAGACATTAGCTTGGATGATGTGGAATCGGTATGGGTGGAGCTGCGGAATACCAAGGGGCAGAAAACGCTCGTGGGAGTTGTGTACAAACCCCAAACAGTAGTAGTAAGGTTGGGGACAGCATCAAACAAGAAATTAGGGATACGTGCAATAAAGGTACAGCAGTTATCATGGGTGACTTTAATCTACATATTGATTGGGCTAACCAAACTGGTAGCAATGCGGTGGAGGAGGATTTCCTGGAGTGTATTAGAGATGGTTTTCTAGACCAATATGTGTCGAGGAACCAACCAGGGAGCTGGCCATCCTAGACTGGGTGATGTGTAATGAGAAGGGATTAATTAGCAATCTTGTTGTGCGAGACCCCTTGGGGAAGAGTAACCATAACATGGTAGAATTCTTTATTAGGATGGAGAGTGAGTGACACAGTTAATTCAGAAACTAGGGTCATGAACTTAAGGAAAGGTAACTTCGATGGTTTGAGGTGTGAATTAGCTAGAATAGATTGGCAAATGATACTTAAAGGGTTGACGGTGGTTAGGCAATGGCAAACATTTAAAGATCACATGGATGAACTTCAACAATTGCACATCCCTGTCTGGAGTAAAAATAAAATTGGGTAGGTGGCTCAATCGTGGCTAACAAGGGAAATTAAGGATAGTGTTAAATCCAAAGAAGAGGCATATAAATTGGCCAGAAAAAGCAGCAAACCTGAGGACTGGGAGAAATTTAGAATTCAGCAGAAGAGGACAAAAGGTTTAATTAAGAAGGGGGAAATAGAGTACGAGAAGAAGCTTGCCAGGAACATAAAAACTGACTGCAAAAGTTTCTAATAGATATGTGAAGAGAAAAAGATTAGTGAAGACAAACGTAGCTCCCTTGCAGTCGGATTCAGGTGAATTTATAATGGGGAACAAAGAAATGGCAGACCAATTGAACAAATACTTTGGTTCTGTCTTCACGAAGGAAGACACAAATAATCTTCCGGAGGTACTAGGGGACCGAGGGTCTAGTGAGAAGGAGGAACTGAAGGATAACCTTATTAGGCGGGAAATTGTGTTAGGGAAATTGATGGGATTGAAGGCCGATAAATCCCCAGGGCCTGATAGTCGGCATCCCAGAGTACTTAAGGAAGTGGCCCTAGAAATAGTGGATGCATTGGTGATCATTTTCCAACAGTCTATCGACTCTGGATCAGTTCCTATGGACTGGAGGGTAGCTAATGTAACACCACTTTTTAAAAAGGGAGGGAGAGAGAAAGTGGGTAATTATAGACCAATTAGCCTGACATCAGTGGTAGGGAAAATGTTGGAATCAATTATTAAGGATGAAATAGCAGCGTATTTGGAAAGCAGTGACAGGATTAGTTTAAGTCAGCATGGATTTATGAAGGGAAAATCATGCTTGACAAAACTTCTGGAGTTTTTTGAGGATGTAACTAGTAGAGTGGACAAGGGAGAATGAATGGATGTGATGTATTTGGACTTTTAAAATTCTTTTGACAAGGTCCTACACAAGAGATTGATGTGCAAAATCAAAGCACATGGTATTGGGGGTAATATACTGACTTGGATAGAGAACTGGTTGGCAGACAGGAAGCAGAGAGTCGGGATAAATGGGGCCTTTTCAGAATGGCAGGCAGTGACTAGTTCAGTGCTGGGACCCCAGCTCTTCACAATATACATCAATGATTTGGATGAAGGAATTGAGTGTAATATCTCCAAGTTTGCAGATGACACTAAACTGGGTGGCGGTGTAAGCTGTGAGGGGGACATTAAGATGCTGCAGAGTGACTTGGACAGGTTAGATGAGTGGGCAAATGCATGGCAGATGCAGTATAATGTGGATAAATGTGAGGTTATCCACTTTGGGGGCAAAAGCGCAAAGACAGAATATTATCTGAATGGCGGCAGATTAGAAAAAGGGGAGGTGCAACGAGACCTGGGTGTCATGGTTCATCAGTCATTGAAAGTTGGCATACAGGTACAGCAGGCGGTGAAGAAGGCAAATGGTATGTTAGCCTTAATAGCTAGGGGATTTGAATATAGAAGCAGGGAGGTCTTACTGCAGTTGTACAGGACCTTGGTGAGGCCTTACCTGGAATATTGTGTTAGTTTTGGTCTCCTAATCTGAGAAAGGATGTTCTTGCTATTGAGGGAGTGCAGCGAAGGTTCACCAGACTGATTCCCGGGATGGCTGGACTGACATATGAGGAGAGACCGGATCGGCTGAGCCTTTATACATTGGAGTTTAGAAGGATGAGAGGGGATCCCATAGAAACATACAAGATTCTGACAGGACGGGACAGGTTAGCTGCGGGAAGAATGTTCCCGATGTTGGGGAAGTCCAGAACCAGGGGACACAGTCTTAGGATAAGGGGTAGGCCATTTAGGACTGAGATGAGGAGAAACTTCTTCACTCAGAGAGTTGTTAACCTGTAGAGTTCCCTGCCGCAGAGAGTTGTTGATGCCAGTTCATTGGATATATTCAAGAGGGAGTTAGATATGGTCCTTACGGCTAAGGGGATCAAGGGGTATGGAGAGAAAGCAGGAAAGGGGTACTAAGGGAATGATCAGCCATGGTCTTATTGAATGGTGGTGCAGGTTCGAAGGGCCGAATGGCCTACTCCTGCACCTATTTTCTATGTTTCTATGTTTCCTGATTTTGTTTTGTCAGCAGATAAGAGCAAAATACAAGAGCTTGCTAATCTGATGTATGACAACACTTGTTTCTTCTGATTGATTTCTGATTATGAGGTGAATGTTTTCTTAAGTGATCTGTAGAATTTAACCTTTTCAACACCCTGTTGATTCTATAGAAATTCATGGTATAGAACCAAATTCTGGTTCTGTGAAGCTAACTATGAATATTACTTTTGGATTTTAAATGTCAGTGGACAGATGTGCTGGATGGGAAGTTGTTGGCAGATTTTTATTGGATGGCAACACCATTCAATTATTTCAATCAGGCATCTTTAAGATAAGGAACAGAAATGGAATAAATGCGTCACTTAAGAGGAGAGAAAATTGGCGGAGAAATAGTCGGGAATAAAGTATGCTGCTCCATTAAAAGTGTGAATGTATGCAGTGTGGGTCTATTCATTTAGCATAAAGTATCACATGATCATGTCGGTGATGCATAATACAGAGCAGTGCTTGTTTGGAGGGTAAACACGGTCTTGGATTGGTTGGGCCGAATGGCCTATTTCTGTGTTGCTACTTCAATGTATTTCTATGTAATATATTATGGAAACCTCACCAGTTGTATTGTATCTGGATGTGATTCAAGTTCCCTCCTTCCATCTGACAATATTTGCACTGTCCACAGATTCATCAAGTGGCATTTGTTAGGAGACAGTCGCAGCTAGTTTGATATACATCGTCCTGGAAAATGAACTCTCATCTGTGAGTTGAAGCAGCTTTTTCCATTTAAATTATAATTTGCTTTTCTATTTTTTTTTGCCAAAGTGGATAACCTCACATTTTCCCACATTATACTCTATCTGTCAAATTTTTGCCCACGCACTTAGCCTGTCTATGTACTCAGAACTCCTACACAGCAAGCAATCCCAGGTGGACAGAGGAAACATTTCAAGGACACCCTCAAAGCCTCCCTGATAAAGTGTAACATCTCCATCGACACCTGGGAATCCCGGGCCAAAGACTGCCCTAATCGGGGGAAGAGCATCCAGGAGGGTGCTGAACACCTCGAGTGTCTCCGCCGAGAGCACACCGAAAACAAGGGCAGACAGCGGAAGGAGCGTGCAGCAAACCAGGCTCCCCACCCACCCTTTCCTTCAACCACTGTCTGTCCCACCTGCGACAGAGACTGTAATTCCCGTATTGGACTGTTCAGTCACCTGAGAACTCACTTTGAGAGTGGAAGCAAGTCTTCCTCGATTTTGAGGGACTGCCTATGATGAATGATCCCTTTGCAGATTCTTTGTGTCCTACTCACAATGTGCTCTCTCACCCATCTTTGGAACATCAGCAAACTTGGCTACATTACACTCTGTTCCTTCATCCAAGTCATTAAAATAGATTGTAAATAGTTGAGCCCCCAGCACCGTTCCCTGTGGCACTCTACTAGTTGCTGTTTGGCAACTGGAAAATAACCCATTTATCCCGATTCTCTGTTTTCTGTTAGTTAGCCAATCCTCTATTCATGCTAATATATTACCCCCAACCTCATGAACTTTTATCTTGTGCAGTAACCTTTCATGTGGCACCTTGTCAAATGCCTTCTGGAAATCCAAATTCACCACATCCACTGGTTCCCCCTTATCCAGCCTGCTCATTACATCCTCAAAGAACTCCAGCAAATTTGTCAAACATGATTTCCCTTTAATAAAACCATGCTGACTCTGCTTGATTGAATTATGCTTTTCCAAATGTCCTGCAACTGCTTCCTTAATAATGGACTCCAGCATTTTCTCAACGTCAGATGTTAGGCTAACTGGTCTACAGCTTCCTGCTTTCTGTCTGCCTCCTTTTTTAAATGGGGCATTATATTTGTGGTTTTCCAATCTGCTGGGACCTTCCCAGAATCCAGGGAATTTTGGAAGATTACAACCAATGCATCATCATAGACAGTCCCTCGAAATCGAGGAAGACTTGCTTCCACTTTAAAAGTGAGTTCTCTGGTGAGTCCAATATGGGAATTACAGTCACTGTCACAGGTGAGACAGACAGTCATTGAAGAAAAGGGTGGATGGGGTGTCTGGTTTGCCACATGCTCCTTCTGCTGTATGCGCTTGTTTTCTGCATGCTCTCGGCGACGAGACCCGAGGTACTCAGCGCCCTCCGGATGCTCTTCCTCCACTTAGGGCGGTCTTTGGCCAGGGACTCCCAGGTGTCAGTGGGGATATTGCACTTTATCAAGGAGGCTTTGAGGGTGTACTTGTAACGTTTCCTCTGCCCACCTTGGGCTCGCTTGCTGTGAAGCAGTTACGAGTAGAGTGCTTGCATTGGGCGTCTTGTGTTGGGCATGTGGACAATGTGGCTCGCCCAATGGAGGTGGTTGAGTGTGGTCAGTGCTTCGATGCTGGGGATGTTGGCCTGATCGAAACACTGATGTTGGTGTGTCTATCCTCCCAGGAGATTTGCAGGATCTTGTGGAGACATCATTGGTGGTATTTCTCCAGCGATTTGAGGTGTCTGCTGTATATGGTCCACGTCTCTGAGCCATACAGGAGGGCGGGTATCACAACAGCCGTGTAGACCATAAGCTTGCTGCCAGATTTGAGGGCCTGGTCTTCGAATATTCTCTTCCTCAGGCGACCGAATACTGTGCTGGTGCACTGGAGGCGGTGTTGGACCAATTGCAAACAATGCATCCGCTATCTCTGCAGCCCCTTTTTTTAAGACCCTCGGATGCACGCCATCAGGTCCAGGGGACTTGTCCGCCTTTTGTCCCATTTATTTTACTGAGTGCTACTTCTTTAGTGATAGTGATTGTATTAAGTTCCTCCCTCCCTACAGCCGCTTGATTATCCGTGATTAGGATGTTTTAGTGTCTTCTGCCATGAAGACCGATAGAAAATATTTGTTCAAGGTCTCTGCTATTTCCCTATTCCCCAGTATTAATTCCCTAGTCTCATCCTCTAAGGGACCAACATTTACTTTAGCCACTCTTTTCCTTTTTATGTCCCTGTAGAAACTCTTATTATCTGTTTTTATATTTCGTGCTTGTTTGCTTTCAGAATCTATCTTCCTTATTATATTTTTCGTCGTTCTTTGCTGGCTTTTTACATTTTCCCAATCCTCTGGCCTCTCACTAGTCTTGGCCACTTTATATGCCCTTGTTTTCAATTTTATACCATCCCTTATTTCCTTAGTTAGCCATGGATGGCTATCTCCTCTCTTACAGCCTTTCCTTCTCATTGGAATATATTTTTATTGAGGGTTATAAAATATCTCCTTAAATGTCTGCCACTGCTCATCAACCATCCCACACTTTAATCTATTTTCTCAGTCCACTTTAGCCAGCTTTGCCTTCATATCTTTGTAGTATTCTTTGTTTAAGCTTTGGACACTGGTTTGAGATCCAACTTTCTCACCCTCCAACTGAACTGAAATTCAACCATGCTATGGTCACTCATTCCTTGAGGATCCTTTAGTCGGAGATTGTTTATTAATCCTATCTCATTACACAGTACCAGATCTAAGACAGCCTGCTCCCCGGTTGGTTCTGCAACATACTGTTCAAGAAAACTATCCCAGATACACTCTACGCACTCTTCCTCAAGGCTACCCTGGCCAATTTGCTTTGTCCAATCAATATGAAGGTTAAAATCGCCCATGATTATTGCCATTCCTTTTTTACAAGCCTCCATTATTTTTTGATGTATACTTCGTCCAACAGTGTAACTACTGTTAGGGGGCCTATAGACTACACCCACCAGTGACTTTTCCCCCTTATTGTTGCTTATCTCCACCCAAACTGATTCAACATCTTGATCTTCCGAGCCAATATCGTTTCTCACTAACGCACTGAGCTCATCCTTTATTAACAGAGCTACCCCACCTCCTTTTCCTTTCTATCTGTCCTTCCGAATTGTCAAATACCCCTGAATATTTAGTTCCTAGCCTTGGTCACCTTGCAACCACGTCTCTGTACTGCTGTGGGAGAGGGTTTAAACTAATTTTGGCAGGTGGAGGGGAACCAGGATGAAGCTTTCGAGAGGAGATACAAGGTGCACCGAGGACTGGAGAGACAAACAGCACGAGACTGACGAATAGTTCAGAAAAAGGAGGGATCAGAGAGAGGGAAATGTGAGGCAGACTAAGATGGGTTTAGAGTGCATGTGCATAAGTGCACGGAGCGTGGTAATTAAGGTTGGTGAGCTGCAGGCACAAGTAGCCAAATGGGATTATGATACAGTGGCAAAAGCAGGTACTTGGTTCAAACAAGGGGAGGAATAGGCACTTAATGTTCATGGCTACAAGGTATTTAGGAAATATAAGGAAGGAAAAAATTAGGGTGGCAGGGTGGCAGTTTTGATTTAAGATACTATTACAGCACTGGAAAGGGATGATGTACTTGACAGAATCTATTTGGTTAGAATTAAGGAACACTAGAGGAGCTATTACACTGCTAGGTGTATACTATACATAAGAAATAGGAGCAGGAGGACGCCACCTGGCCTGTCAAGCCTGCTCCACCATCCAATAATATCATGACTGATCTTCTACCTCACCTTCCTGCACTATCCCTATATCACTTGATTCCCTTAGTATCCAAAATTCTATCGATCTCGGTCTTGAATATACTCAGCGACTGAACATTCACAGCCCTCTGAGATAGAGAATTACAAAGATCCACAACCCTTTGAGTGAAGAAATTTCTCCTTATCTCAGTCCTAAATGGCCGACCCCTTATTCTGAGACTGTGACCCCTAGTTCTAGACTCCCCGGCCAGGGGAAACATCCTTTCTGCATCTACCCTGCCAAGCCCTTTA
The DNA here is from genome assembly GCF_044704955.1 of Pristiophorus japonicus. Lineage (NCBI taxonomy): Eukaryota > Metazoa > Chordata > Chondrichthyes > Pristiophoridae > Pristiophorus > Pristiophorus japonicus. The sequence goes on from NC_091987.1 coordinate 89,683,831, forward strand.
AGAATTGTATGTTTCAATGAGATCACCTCTCATTCTAATAAACTCTAGGGAATATAGGCCTAGCCTACTAAATCTCTCCTCATTTGACAATCCCCTCATCCCAGGAAGTTTGGTGAATCTTTGTTGCACTCTCTCTAAGACAAGTATAACCCACCAAATAGTGGGAAGGTGATACATGAGCAAATTAGCACGCAAATTGCAGAAAGACTGGAAAATCACCGTGTAAAGGGCAAAGAGTAGGGTCTGGAATTTAGGCTTTTCTGTTTTTAGGGCAAAAACGGATACGAGGCGGGAAAGTTACCGGCCAGGAATATTTTCGACATTTATTAGCATAGGGGTGATGGGTGAATGGGACTTGGTGCGAGTTAGGACACAGTCAGCAGTGTTTTGCTTGACCTCAGGTTTACGGAGGGTAGAATGTAGGAGGCTAGACAGGAGAAAGGAATTTATGCTAAACCTTTATAAAACATTGGTTCGGCCCGAATTTTGGGCACCACACTTTAGGAAAGATGTCAAAGCCTTAGAAAACATGCAGAGGGGATTTACTTGAATGATACCAGGGATTAAAGGGTTCAGTTACATCAAGAGACTAAAGGAGCTGGAGTGGTTCCCCTGAGAGCAGATAAGGTTAAAATCATGAAGGGTGTTGATCGAGTAAATAAGGAGGAACTGTTTCCAGTTGCAGAAGTGTTGGTAACCAGAGGACATGGATTTAATGTAATTGACAAAAAAACCAGAGGCGAGATGAGGCAATTTTCTTTTATGCATTGAGTTGTTAAGATCTGGAATGCACTGCCTTAAAAGATGGTAGCATCAGATTTGTTAATTTTCAAAAGGGAATTGGATAAATACCTGAAGGAAAAGATTTGCAGGGCTATAGGGAAAGGGCAGGGTAGTGGGATTAATTGGTAGCTCTTTCAAAGAGTTGCCACAGACACGATTGGCTGAATGGCCTCCTTCTGTGCTGTATCATTCTACGATTCTTTGATTCTAAAACTAACACTGATGTCTTCCCGTTATATTATCTAACATTTTATTGAAGGAATCCAATCTTCTCGCCTCAACCATCATCATCATAGGCAGTCCCTTGTATCGAGGATGACTTGCTTCCATGCCAAAAAGGGATGAGTTCACAGGTGTTTCAATGAAGGACCTAATATTCCGGATCCCGAACTACATGTTGAAGGGTGGAAGATGCCTGTGCTTTGATTTTTTAAACGTGTGGTGGCCGTTGCATACCAGCCACCACATGGGCTTGTTGACCGAGCTAGGTCTTGGTCCAGTGGCAAGGACCACACTTCCTGTCAGCCATTGTGGCTATTGAACACCCTCTATAATTAAATACTTTCTGATGTCAGTCCTAAACTTAGCCTTCACAGCCCTGAACCTATGTACTCACATCCTTCTGCTTTGGCATATCTGTAAGTATTGTTCCGCGATACATTTTCCAGCTCGATAAAGCACCTGGGATGTCTTTTTAATGTTTCCTCTCAACTGTCTCCTTGAAGAGGAAGAGCCCTAAGTCATTGCTTTGTTCACTCTGATGCCAGGGATCAGTCTTGATGTTTACTTTTGTACTGCTTCAAGGGCCTCAAGCACGTCTTGATGTCAACTTCCATACTTGTGTGGTGTAAACTGAATAATTTATATAACCATCGTGGCAGCAATCTGATATTTGAAAACATGACAAAGTTAGTCATATAAACAAGTATTCATTTGTCTAGTGTCTCGGATCGTTACAGCAGATGCATAAATACTGTGCACCTCCCTTCCAGTTGCTGTCTGGCTCCTGTGCAAATGATGATTAGTTGAACCGCTCCCATCTCCCTTTCCCTCCACTCAATGTCAGCTTTAACAGATATATTTTTGCTTTTGCTTTGTTAAAAAAACAAGCTTTATTGACTGAAAATAGATGGGAGAAGTCTCTATAGTTAACCGGAGGTTATTTGCTGAGATAATTGCTTGGTGGCAAAATTACAGCTTCCAACTTTGCTCATGCCTATATTACACAGATTTAGTTAACTGTCTTTATTTACTCCCTTTTTAATTTCCAGCTAGTATGTGGAAACAATATTGATTTTTGTGCATAGCCCCTTATTTTTTCCCCTTTGTCTTATACTTAATATTTGATTATTATTTCATCATATCATAGGCAGTTCCTCGGGGTCGAGGACGACTTGCTAAAAATGAGTACTCGGGTGACTGATGAACTCATTTTAAATGATGGAACATGCCTGTGCATGAATTCTTTTAACGTCGGGTGGCCGTTGCACACCAGCCACCACACAAGCTTGACAGAGCAAGGTCTTGGTTATTTCAGCAAGCACAGACAACCTTAATCAAGGAGGATGAGTGATACTTTCAAATTACTTGGGAGCGCACATCTAATACTCCGTGTAATAGTGGATTTCTGACTCAGCTAATCACTAGTGGGTGGAGTTGGAGCTGAAGCCTTGCCATCATGACCCTGACCTGCGTCATTCTTCCTTTCCATTCAAGGTCTAATGGCTCAGAATTTGCGGTCGGTGGCTTCCTGCGAGCGGATGACTCCGACCACAAAGATTTCTACAAAAGCACCCGTTGTTCCCGGAGTTTCGGAGACTTCTGGTCCTGAGCCGCTACGCGAAGGCCTGCATAGAGACCCACGTATCCCAACAGCATATTGTCGAAATCTCGACCTCCGAAAAGAATGATTCCGACACTTTCAGCTCCGGCAGAAGTTTCTTTAATTTACTTGCTAGCAAGGGGCAGGTCACACTCAGTCAAAGGCTAAGTGAACAGCTCCGCAATGGTACAGTTTCACAAGATAGTTATACAGTAAAACCCAAGTTATGGCCTCTCCCTGTGTATTGGCTCTGTCTCGCAGTCAGTGAATACAGATAAAGAGTTAATTACTACATCCTTATCCTGACATGGTTTCCAGATATTTCCTTTTGTCAGGGTTATTAGTTGGCCAGCCGGCCATTACTCCATGAGAGTGTGGTAATGAGCTATCACCTGTCTTGCATTGTGTCAGGATTGTTCAGTTTCCTAGTCAGTTATCTGTTTGCATCAAATGGATGAGGTCTCTACAAGAGATAATGGCTGGTGGTTTGAGTACTTCGAAAAGGGTGGGGTGAAATGGAACTTGTGTCGTATAGAAAATAGGAGAGCACCATGGGGGGTACTTGTCTCAGCATGACTTGTCTCCTAGCTGTCTGATGGCCATCAGCCATCTCAAACCAGGTTTAGCTGTTTATGCAAGCTGACTGTTTTTATGCAGAAAGTTCTGGAAGGACCAGGACTCCATTTTGTTATATATATATTGCAAAGGGCACACAAATACCGTATGGTATCAGCTTAGATAAAAATACATTTCCACAGTATGCACATTGTATGCATCACTGGGATCACATGTGCCGGCCGAACCTATCAGAGTAGGGGTATTCCCATTCATACATAGTGTTCATATTTATGCAAGCCATAATCCTGACCAACGGATCCATCACAGACCCAATCCACGTCCAGACCGGGGCCAAGCAGCGCTGCGTCATCGCGCCAACCCTCTTCTTGATCTTCCATGCTGCAATGCTCCATCTCATGCTCAACAAGCTCCCCACTAGAGTGGAGCTAAACTATAGAACCAGTGAGAACCTGTTCAACCTTCGTTGCCTCTAGGCTCGCTACAAGACCGTCCCAGCCTCTGTCATCAAACTACAGTGCGTGGATGACGCTTGCGTCTGCGCACATTCAGAGGCTGAACTCCAAGTCATCGTCAACATCTTCACCGAGGCGTACGAAAGCATGGGCCTTACACTAAACATCCGTAAGACAAATGTCCTCCACCAACCTGACCCCGCCACACAGCACCGCCACCCGGCCATCAAAATCCATGTGACTTGGACAACGTGGACCATTTTCCATACCTCAGGAGCCCACCATCAGCAAGGGCAGACATCGACGATGATGTCCAACTCCGCCACCAGCACAGCCTTTGGTCGCCTGAGGAAGAGAGTGTTCGAAGACCAGAACCTCAAAGCTGGCACAAAACTTATGGTCCACAGGGCTGTAGTGATACCCGCCCTCTTATATGGCTGAGAGACGTGGACCATATACAGTAGACGCCTCAAATCGCTGGAGAAATATCACCAACGCTGTCTCTGCAAGATCTTGCAAGTCCCCTGGGAGGATAGACGCACCAACATCAGTGTTCTCGATCAGGCCAACATCCCAAGCATCGAAGCACTGACCACACTCGATCAGCTCCGTTGGGCGGGCCACATTGTCCACATGCCCGACACCAGACTCCCAAAGCAAGCGCTCTACTCGGAACTCCTACATGGCAAGCAATCCCCAAGTGTGCAGAGGAAACATTTCAAGGACACCCTTAAAGCCTCCTTAATAAAGTGCAACATCCCCACTGACATCTGGGAATCCCTGGCCAAAGACCACCCTAAGTGGAGGAAGAGCATCTGGGAGGGCGCTGAGCCAAGAGCATGCAGAAACTGAGCGCAGGCAGCGGAAGGAGCGTGCGGCAAACCAGGCTCCCCACCCACCCTTTTCTTCAACCACTGTCTGCTCCACCTGTGACGGAGACTGTAATTCCTACATTGGACTGTACAGCCACCTGAGAACTCACTTTTAGAGTGGAAGCAAGTCTTCCTTGATTTCGAGGGACTGCCTATGAGGATGATGACTTATGGTGATTCAGTATGAATGGGAATCCCCCCAAAAAATACAAGCACTTAAGATAAATTTTTAGAAAAATCATATTTAAAATTAATCAAAATGGAAATTAAGTAATTATTTAAAACAAACATAATTTTTTGGAAAATAAATTTACATATTTTAAAGGGTCTAAAAATAAACTTGCCTTATTTAGTAAGATTTTAAATGTTTAAATTATTGAAAAAAATATATTATTCTGTGCTTTAAAAGTCTTATGCTGATATAAGCAGGCATAAGGTCTGCTTTTATCAGTCGTAAGCATTTCAAGGGCATTTGCGGGCAGCTCTCCGCCCATGGAGGCCCTTTACTTTCAGATGCGGTGGATCTGTCAAGAGGATTCTTGACAGATCGCAAGTTCCGCGTTTAGGCGCATGCACTTCACATACTTAAACCCGGAACTTGCGCTGCCCCTTCGGACAAGTGCACACCTCATACGTGCCCATAGGGCCTGCAAACATTGAGCCAATATGTTTGGCTCAATGTGCTCTTACTCACAGTTGCGACCCGTTTAGTAGACATATAGACATATATGTAACAACAGTCATAGCATTTCAAAATGATCCTCGTATGTGAAGTATTTTGAGACAATTTGAAGAGATGTGATAAAGTATAAATATATTGTAGCAGGGTGAGAGATAGTTGCCGCTATCTGAGGTGCAGCCATGCAAATGATTTGTTTAGACCAGGATGACATCGTAAATGGTGTTCTCTTCTTTGGGGTGGAATAATGGCAGGGTGCAGCATCGGCCCACCCCTCCAAGTCTGCCCCAACTCCAAGCCATTTCCCTGGGTGATAGGCAATTATTGATGCAGGGCGGGCTCTGGATGGGATTCCTATCACCAAGCATGAGCCCGCCAGTGCCAGACTGCAAAATCCACTGCAGTGGGAAAATGCATGGGGCTAGATTCTCCATTATTTTTGCATGCATACGGCCCATTTAACGTCCATTTTAACGCTAAAATGAGGTGTAACGCCCATATATTGCCCATTTAGGCACAAAGTGGAAACTGACGTCCATTTCTCGGTCACTTATCGGCGAGCGTTACTTTTGGCATGTGCGTAACGGCGAGAAAAAATAACATCGCCCGCCCACTTTTTTGGGGCGGAATCATCAGAATGGGCGAACCCAACGCCCATAATATCGGCCAGCATTACTTTCGGCACGTAATTAACGCTGAAATTTAATAATACCAACCGCCCACTGTTTTTTGTCGTAAAGATCACACTTGCCGAAACTAACACCCAGTACGTCGCCCAGCTTTCCTTTTCCACACCTCGCACACATCTCGCCGACAATATCGCTCGCGAAAAAACCACTGTGAAAAAGTTGAACTGACCGGACGCCATGTTCTAAATTGCAGGTCGGATCATTTAAAAGGCTGCTCTGCTTCAACCTCGGGGGAGTTCTGATTTACTCTGGAGGTGTTTTGAGGTGATGTGAACATCTAAACAAACATCTCATCATACTGTGGACGATTGGAATTTACTAGATGTCTTAGTGGGAACATTCATTCTTTGTGAACAATCGGTGTAATACTGATGGCTATTGGAATGGGGCTTGTCCTTTCTCACCCTCTCTTGATGACCACGCACGTGCTGCAGACTAGAGATGGCAGAAGGTACATTCGACAGCATCATGTGCCCAATGTAAGACATGCCAGACTGATGAGGAGGACCAGACGTTACACCCCCTGCACTTACAAGGAGAAGCAGTCTTGCCTCAACTAGTCCAACACAACCTCTTTGTGGAAGCGCAGTCTCCTAAGGCAGGTGATCAGTGAGATATGCCAGCTCATCAGGCGAGATCTACAGCTGCCAGCACCATCAGGACTGCACTCTCTGTCGAGGTCAAGGTCACCACGGCACTGTCGTTCTACACGTCAGGTTCCTTTCAGGCCTCAACTGGCGACATTTGCGCTATATCTCAGCATACCACACATTGCTGCATTAGACAGGTCGTTGAAGCCCTGTACGCAGACAGGATGCACTTTATCAGCTTCCCTATGACCAGGGAGGCTCAGACTGAGGGCTTTAGGATTCTACCGAATTGCTAACTTCCCCAAGGTGCAGGGAGCAATAGACTGTATGCACATCGCAATGCGGGCACCTTTTCAGGATGCAGAGGTTTTCAGGAACTGCAAGGGATTCCACACCTTGAATGTGTAACTCGTTGTCGACGACCAGCAAATTATTATGGCAGTGAATGCTAAATGATTCTCTCATCCTGCGTGAGAGCGCTGTATCTGACATGTTTACCAATCAGCCACAAGATCAATGCTAGATGCTTGGTGACAAAGGATATGGCCTCGCCACCTGGCTGATGACCCCCCTGCGTGACACCCACACTGAAGCCGAGAAGCGATCATCAGGAAAACCAATGGAGTGCTTAAGCAGCGCTTTAGATGCTTGGACCACTCAGGAGGCGAGCTCCAATACCACCCTGAGCAGGTAGCTCAATTCATGGTGGTGTGCTCCATGCTGCATAACTTGGCTATCAGGAGGGGATAAGAATTGCCAGAAGGGTCTAACGGTCCACCTCAGGAGAGAGGGGAAGAGGAGGACGAGGAGGTGGACGCTGACATCGGGCCAGACAATCAGGCTGATGCTGAAACCATGCCCCCACCCCCTCTATACCGCAGGAAAGGGCCCATGATGGCATTATAACTGCAAGACTCTTAGGTTAGGAGCTCATAAATGCTTTGTTTTGAAAGAACGTTGGTGGCATTTGCAAAGCTGCAACACTGCTGGGTGTGCAGGTCATACATCAATGGTGTATGTTGGTGACAGTTAAAGTTTAAGTTGATTCAAGTTAAGTGTAATTATACCCTTTCATGTTAATGAATCACCAGTGTGTAACGGTGCAGCTAACTGAGCCAATGCGCAACAAGGTTATATTAAATAAAAAACATTTAATCTGACCATTTGTCTGAAATCATAAGTATATCTGTAAAAAAACTCCCCACCCCAACCCACAACAAATTTATCACATTTACATCATTACAATGGTTCCCATTTCCCGCAAAACATAATACAAATGCAAACCAACAAGATAGCCCCCTCGCCCCTTGCCCCAATCCTCCCACCAAAATAGCAGTAGCAACCTAAAAATATGCCCTAGACTACACCGACAGCCATGCACCTCACTTTCCTTCCTCCCCCTCCTGCCAAGCCGCCAGGCCGAGGAGGTCCTCAGGCGATGCTTCATTGTGGGTGGGGGGATGACGGCAGAACCGCTGCTTGGACGGATACGGGAGAGGATGGTCCCAAGATGGGAACGTGCTCCGATCCAGAAGCAAGATGTTTCTTCTGGCTCATGTGTCATTGGCAATGGGGGTGTGGCACCGTGGGGTGCAGTGCCGCACTCCGGGACCACTGGGAGCCGTCTGCTATCAGTGTTCCTGGCGAACAGCTCCAGAGCCGCCTCCATCCCTTCCATGTTATCGATTTATTAGTTGGATAAAAACTCGGTGCCAACTACGTTCTTGGTCCTCAGTAGGTTTTTTGCTGCTAGTGAATCTCCCTCGTTCCTCCCACAACAGCCAAACAAGCACATACCACACCCACACACGCTTTCAATCCCTCTCTGCTCTCTCTCTCTCTTTCTCTGTCTCCTCTTCTGCGCATGTAATGATGACCCCTGACCTGAATCGCGGGAAACGAGCGTTGCCATGCCGTTGCTCAGGACAGCGACATTTTACGGCAGAAGGTCAGAGAGATTTAACGCTAACGTCCATTTCAGATCACTCGCGGTAACGCCCAATTTTTAAAATGGAGACTAGGGGCTTTGAAAATGGGTGACAAGCCGGCGATCTGAAACCCCATTTTTACCACCCACGCCGGAAATAACGCCCATTTTTGGGCGATCTGTTCAAAATTGCAAAATCTAGCCCATGGTCTTTTTCTGCATGACAAAAGAATGAGTCTTACAGTCAATCATAACCAGTTCAAATTTGACCAATCTTTGAGAGTTCTCATCAAATCCACCGAAGCAATGAGGTTTCAATGGGCATCCGTGCATTGCAGGATGATGCATCTATTTAAATGCAGCCTTTCATATGCAAGTGTCATGGCAGCTCATTTAGTGCGGAGTGTGATACCCTTAGACTTGTACTGCACATCCAGGGTAAATATAGTTCGACTGTCAAAATATACATTCATGGCGAGCTTCAACGATCTACCCACAGCTTTGATGACCGATGGCGAAATGGTTGGTACAATTGCGACATATTGAATGGATTCCTGGTAGAGGACCCCATCGTCGTCGTCTTCTTCGCAGTCCCCCGGAGTCGAAGACGATTTCTTTCCACACTAAAATGAGTTCTAAGGTGACTGATCAGACCAATGCAGGATCTGCAGGATCTACAGTCTCTGTCACAGGTGGGGCAGACGGTGGTTGGAGGGATGGGTGGATGGGGTGCTTGATTTGTCATATGCTCCCGGCGAAGGGACTCGAAGTGTTCGGTGCCTTCTCGGATACTCCACCTCCACTTTGAGCAGTCTTGGGCCAGGGATTCCCAAGAGTCAGTGGGGATGTTGCATTTTTTCAAGGAGGCTTTGAGGGTATTTTTGAAGCGTTTTCTCTGCCCTCCTGGAGCTCGCCTGCTGTGACATAGTTCGGAGTAGAATGCTTGTTTCGGGAGTCTAGCATTGGGCATGCGGACAGTGTGGTCCGCCCACCAGATTTGGTTGAGCGTGGTCAATGCCTCGATGCTGGGGATGTTGGCCTGAGCGAGAACGCTGACATTAGTGCGTCTATCCTGCCAATGAATTTGCAGGATTTTGCGGAGGCAGCATTGGTGGTACTTCTCCAGCGCTTTGAGATGCCTACTGTACATAGTCCATGTCTCTGAAGCATATAGGAGGGCGGGTATCACTACTGCTCTGTAGACCATGAGCTTGGAGTTGGGTTTGAGATCCTGGTCTTCAAACACTCATTTCCTCAGGCGGCCGAAGGCTGCACCGGTACATGGATGGCAGTGTTGGACTTTGTCACAATATCTGCCCTTGCTAATAGTAGGTTCCCAATGTATGGGAAGTGGCCCACATTGTCCAAGCTCTTATGGTTGGTAGAGGACCTTTGTCTTACTGATGTTTAATGTGAGGCCCAGACTCTCATATGCTTCAGTGAAGGTGTCAACAATGGTTTGGAGTTCGGACTCAGTGTGCACAAACGCAAGTGTCCTCTGCATATTGTAATTCAGTGACGGAGCTTGTAGCAACCTTGATTCTGGACTGGAGGCGTTGGAGGTTGGACAATTACCCACTTGTCCATTAACTCCACTCCAGCTTGTTAAGGGTGAGATGAAGCATTGCAGCGAGGAAGATTGAGAAGAGCATTGGTACGATGACACAGCCTTGCTTGACCCCGGTCTGCACTTGTATTGTGTCTGTGGTGGATCCGTTGGTAAGAATCACGGCTTGCATGTCATTGTGAAACAGGCGGAGGGTGGCGATGAATTTTTGAGGATAGATGAATTTGAAAAGGATACTCCATAATCCCTCATGGTTGACAGAGTCGGAGGCCTTTGTGAGGTCAAAGAAAACCATGTACAGAGGTTGATACTACTCTCTACATTTTTCTTAAATTTGTCACACGGTGAAGATCATGTCCGTTATGCCCCTTCGTGGGCGGAATCTGCATAGCAACTCTCGCAAACAGTGGAGAACAATCAACCGCCTCAGAACTGGTCATGGTAGATGCTGCCACCTTCTCCATAGATAGAAGATTAAAATATCCCCATCATGTGACTGTGGAGTTCCTAATCAGATTCTGGAGCACATCACTGAGCACTGCTCTCACAGGAAATTTGCAGGCAGCCTACAAGATATCCATGCTGTTACACCGGAAGTTTTGGCCTGGGTATCCAACTTAGATATTGACATTTGATTTACTGTGCTACTACCATACAAAAGAAGAAGAAGAATGGAAATTTGCAACCATCACACTTACCTTTGCTAATCTTTGATGTCATTAATCCTCATCCTGCAGTGATCAGGGATGCTGGGGATTACAAAGTTGTCACTTCCTTCCAAATGGTCCTGGTTGCTGTATTGGTAAATATCTTCCATTCAGTTGCATTATTCCATTCCCCCGCCATGCCTAATTTCAATTAGAATCATACTTGCATCACACGCCAAGAAGTTTCAGGATCTTTTCTTCCTGGTTCCGTTTTGATCCATGGTTTGCAATTGATGCATACTGGTATTGCTTTAGCAGCAGTCCAGCATTAAGTGCAGCACTCAGGCCTTCACACGGGCTTGCTGTTGTAGGGGTACAAAGGAGGCTTCTCTCCCTCAAGGTGATTAACTGATATCGTTAATCGACACCTCGCCCCTCTGTTGGGGTAAAAGGAAGGCTTTTCTTCCTCGGGGTGGACTAACTGATATAGTTAATCGACACCTCGCCCAGCTCCCACTGTATAACGACCACGGAAGTAAACAAACGAAACCTCAGGTTTACCGGTTTTATTACGAGCAATGCACGGGAAGGTTCAGTCGTGGAACCTCCGAAATACAAGAGGTTTCAAGTACAATTTATACAGGTTTTGGAGAGGAGCACCTTCCTACAAAATCCTCAATAGGTCTAATTCTAACGGTGAAGTTACATTGATTTGTCAACTCTTATCAAACTGTTTCTGAGTGGTATATGCAATTGCCCATCTTCTGTGGTGTTGTTCCATGACTTGCACTTTGCTACAGTATAATAGATGACTAAACTGGCTTCCTTATCTCTTCCTCAGAGACTTCTGATCAACAACTGCTGATTTTGCTGTTTAAGTATTAGAGGTCACAGATTCAGTTTAATGCGTTATACATTTGTGCCATACCTACATAAGCAAGTGTTACATATATAGGCAATTATACAGACCCTCCTAATACTGATAAGTTCACTACCTTCAGCATAATTCTGACCACTTATTTGCAACTCTTACAATTTATTCCTTACACTGTAAACTCCATGAGTTTCCTGGGCCTCCCAGTGTAACTGGATAGTTGCTGATGGGAAGTAAACATTGTCCCGCCAAAGCAGTATTTAAATTTACTATCCTTGGTGTAATGTATTTGCTTCATGGTTTCTTTGCTTAAGAATTCATAGCAACACATTGCTATTAAGAACTAGTTGGTTTATTAGCAAAAGTTTAACAATCACACTACACATTACCAGTTCATCCCCTAGGCTCACAACTGCGTACCTCATCGTGGATGACCTAGACCCAACTGACTGGGGTTTGATTGAGTCTTGTGAACATCACGTGACTGGCTAAGCCACTCACAATGCAACAGCTCTACAACTATTTTTGTAGCTCGAAGGGCCGAATGGCCTACTCCTGCACCTATTTTCTATGTTTCTAAATCAAGTGCCCCCCCTTTTTTTTTTAAAAGGGCACTAGAACCCATAAATCCAAATTAACGTGGGAACTTTATCAAATCAAATTAAAATCCTGTTCTTGGGGATGATAATGCACTCCAGTCCCTCCAGCGCCCACCTCTCGCGGAAGGTCACGAGCATACTGGTGGACACTGCGTGCTCCATCTCCAGGTTTACCCTGGCTCGAACATAACTGCGGAAGAGAGGCAGGCAGTTGCAACAGCTCCACAACTATTTTAGTTGTGCACTTTAATCAAGTGCCCCCTGGTTAAAGGCTGGGGGGACACACTCCAAACACTTTCAAACAATTGCCCCCTTGGTTTTTTTTGAGGGCACTAAAAACACAAATTATACAAGTTCCCCCTGGCTAAAAGGGGGGCGGGGACACTAAAATCGACAAACATAGACAAATTAAACTTTAAACATTAATGATCAAATTAAAATTTGTTTGCCGGGGGTGATGATGCACTCCAGTCTCTCCGGCGCTCACCTCTTGCGGAAGGCCACTAGCGTACCGGTGGACACCGCGTGCTCCATCTCCAGGGACACCCTGGCTCGAACATAACCGCGGAAGAGAGACAGGGAGTTGCAACAGCTCCACAAGCCTGTGAGCATACTCACAGGTGTATATATTACAACTGGAATTTGGGAGAGGGTCAGCGGAAGACTGCTTGAGGCAGATGCGATTCACCCTCCTTATGGTGGTGGGTCGCGGGGCTCAGAATTCTGGGGCCTCTGTTACTCATAGAGCCAATGAAGACATATCGCTCCTTTAAACACTGGAAATAGACCAGTCAGGTGGGTGTATTCCCACTGCCCTTTCTAAAGCAGGCTTTTGTCAGCATCAGAAAGTTCTCCAACGCTGCCAGAGTTCTCATCTATCATTATAAAGTAGGTACAGTGCATTCTCTTATCCATAGATATGACCAAAACACAAAAAATGCAGGCTGTTGAAAGAAAAATGCTAAGATCATTATTTCTGGGAACTGAGCAGATTCAAATTCTAATGGACAGCCTCAAGTTTCAGAAAACTTAAGATGGTAGGCTGGGCATGGCTCAGCCAAGGATTGAAAATAGACTGCATACTCTTGTCAGAAGGTATGTTTCAAGGAGAGGAAGATGTTTTTTGACATACCTGTTGGTTACTTAGCTAGATTAAAGAAGAAATTGAATTAGATAGCATATTTTGGTAAGCATTGTTACAACACTGTCGGGTCGATTTTAAGCCAGTGCTAGTGGAAAACAGGCAATTAAAATGGCAGTACAACTTACCCACACTGATCCTGCTGTTTCTGATGTTTACCTGCTCTTCTGAACAGGCGAGAGAGACACCTGCCAAAAGGCAGCGGGATCATTCTTTAAATATGCAGATCGGGCTCCGATTATGTCATCAAGGCCCGACTGCAATTTTAACCAGAGGCCTGTGCGACAACACTGTTGTGGCTTTCCTGCCAGCCCATGGACCCAGGCAAGGGACAGAATGCTTTTATTTAAAAAAATTCTAATTTCCTTCTGGGCCAGGTAGAGCACAAGTGTTTCTCTGGACTCCGCAAGGAAACCTTTCACCTCTACTGTCCCGGATCTCTCTCCCCTTCCCTCAACCGCGATGCCCTCATGACCTCCCCCCCCCCCCCCCCCGGCCCCGGCCACCTCTAAACTCCTAACTTGACTGTGCGGACTGTTCCTTCAGGTCCCTGGTGGCAGTCTACTGGCTGGAATCCTGCTCCTGCCTGCCTGGCAACTTCCCTTCCGGGCGGGAATGAAAATCTCCCGGGCCTCATGCTGCGGAGGGCTGGAAGGTTTGTTTTACTCCTCAGCCCCCACCCGCACGACTACTGGCCGGGTGTTAAAATCGGGGCTTGTATTATATAGAGACATTAAAAAGCTAGCAATCTGTTAATAATTGACATTTCATTAGCTACTTTGACATTTTCATGCCATTAAAAACACATTGCTAGTGCTGAAGTGGGAGAAGCCAGACCTGGAACTCGGATTGGAGCACATTCTTATGGAGGGATAGGGGCACACTGTATTGTGTGGGCTGAAAATATTGTTGATATTTGCAAGGTGGGTGTTTATTTACTTTAACTTTTTGAAATGAAAACATAATCTCAAAGAAGGGAGAAGTTTTAGTCACTGGCCATACTTTTTACTTTCTTTTAAATGTTTTGTGTAGGGATAAATGAGCTCGCTTGGGATCCAGCTTTATGGCCTGTTTGAGTTAGGAGCTCTTCAGTCCCTTGCCCAACTAACCATTCAGCCTTGGCAGTTAAGTGTTGCCAAGGCTATTCAACTGTGGAGAACATCACAGCCAAGTCTGATTCTTCTCACCTAATGATCCAAGCACATGTTCCAGCACTGGATAGAAAAAAGAGCAGAAGTCCATTTTTTAGTCAAATGGCAGGCGACCAACTTGTTTCATGCTTCTGAGAATGCTGCTCAGTAAACGACTGTTAAGATGTGTACCAGAGTTTCTTCAGGTAACTCCTCCTCTTGTTTTATTTTAATTTAATTTAATTTTATAATATTTGAGTTTGTTTCAACTGCAATCCATCATAAGAACATAAGAAATAGGAGTAGGCCATACGGCCCCTCGAGCCTGCTCCGCCATTTAATACGATCATGGCTGATCCAATCGTGGACTTAGGTCTACTTCCCTGCCCGCTCCCCATAACTCCTTATTCCCTTATCGTTTAAGAAAATATCTATTTCTGTCTTAAATTTATTCAATGTCCCAGCTTCCACAGCTCTCTGAGGCAGCACATTCCACAGATTCACAACCCTCTGAGAGAAGAAATTTCTCCTCATCTCACTTTTAATGGGCAGCCCCTTATTCTAAGGTTATGCCCTCTAGTTCTAGTCTCCTCTATCACTGGATACATCCTCTCTGCATCCACCTTGTCAAGCCCCCTCATAATCTTATAAGTTTCGATAAGATCACCTCTCATTCTTCTGAATTCCAATGAGTAGAGCCCCAACCTACTCAACCTTTCCTCATAAGTTAACCCCTCATCTCCGGAATCAACCAAGTGAACCTTCTCTGAACTGTCTCCAAAGCAAGTATATCCTTTCGTAAATATGGAAACCAAAACTACACACAGTATTCCAGGTGTGGCCTCACTAATACCCTGTATAACTGTGGCAACTGCTTTTATACTCCATCCCCTTTGCAATAAAGGCCATCCTAATAGACACCAGAAATTAGGAATTTGTGCAGCATCAGGTGATTGCGGAGGTTGGTGTTGTTGTTGGTGATGCTAGTATGTTTCATGATATTGGTGTTTGGGCTGATCGTGGTGGGATTCTAAGGACCAAGGTGAGATTTTTTTTAAGGGCACCAATGCCGCTGGAATCGACGGCAGGTGAGGTTGAGATGACAGAAGTGATCTGTCAATGGTGAGAGAGGTTGCTCCAAGGAGGTGACCGTGAATGGGAGTTCACTGCAAACACTTCCAAACGGCATAAAGCTCAAAAGTTCCTTCCAAATCCTGAAGGCTTCAACTTCAGACATTGGAAGTGAACAGCTGTGAAATGGTAACTTTTATACCACTTCTGCAGCTGTCAACTAGCCAAAGCAATGGAGAGTCACTGAGAACCCAATACTCTTACTTGGCATAAAACCCGAGGGACAGGAAACTCATTGAAAACTTGGTAAAATGGTAAATGTCTAGCTAAAATCCTTATAAATACCTTTTAAATTACCTCTTAAGCATCTTAATTGACTGGCCCGCCGCATGCTGTCGGCTCTGCGATCCGCACGCAGACCCAAAAGTTGAGAAACTGACGGAGGCGGGTTCAAAGCGGACTTCCGCCCTGCTGTCAATCAGGGCGACTTTGACAGTGAGCCCGCCTCCAAACCCGCACTCGCAGGGCTGGGAAGATTCTGGCCCTGAGCACAGAGCAATAAAGCAGCCAGTTGCTCTGATGGCTATAGCAATGCAAAAAAACGTCGCTGTTGGAATCTGACAGAGCATACCTTGGAGCTGGAGCAGCTGAAGTGTTCCTGCCTCCCCTAAAGAAGCCAGAAAAGTAGTTTTGTGATTGTTGACCTATTCTGACCGTCACAAGTCACTGAGGTGGGTACTGCTTCCAGCTAAATAGTCATGAAGCATGCCTTTAAGTATTTGTGTGCGTGTGTGTGTACACACAAACTTTTGCCCGTGGAGTTCTTTTAAACTGAAGCCAGCTGCAATAAAAACTATGCTGTTTATAGACTACGAACTGATTTCACAGGAAAAAAAATGCTTTAGATGAATGAGTGGTGTTCTAATAGAAACATATAAAATTCTTACGGGGCTTGACAGGGTAAGTGCAAGGAGGATGATTCCCCTGGTTGGGGAGTCTAGAACCAGGGGTCACCTTTTTCGAATAAGGGGTCAGCCATTTAGGACTGAGATGAGGAGAAATTTCTTCACTCAGAGGGTGGTGAATCTTTGGAATTTTCTACCCCAGAGAGCTGTGGAAGCTCATTCATTGAGCATATTCAAGGCAGAGATCAATAGATTTTTGGATATTAAGGGAATCAAGGGATATTGGGATAGTGCAGCCAAGTGGAGTTGAGGTAGAAAAGCAGCCATGACCTCATTGAATGGTGGAGCAGGCTCGAGGGGTCGAATGGCCCACTTTTGCTCCTATTTCTTATGTTCTTATATCTCTTGGGTCTGTTTGCTAATAGGACCTGTGGTGGGTATAACCTCTGGCATAGCTGCAACACAGAGATATGGAGGGCTAAATTGGATAGCCCCCACCCCCCGAAAATGGGTACGGGGGACCACGATGCACAATTAACCTGTGCCTTTTGATTGAAATGCAGGCAGCACGCCATATTCTTTATTTTGGATCACGGTAGCAAAGAGCCAGCACAGATTCGATGGACAGTGGCCTCCTGTGCCGCAATCTTCTGTGGTTCACTGGGAGGATGATCTGGTTTCTGATCAATACATTGCATACAAGCTCGAGCAAAAAGAGCTGATTTCTCCAACCAGAATGACACACGTAACTTTGATGCACCAGCATTATATTGCTTTAACCATTTGCTAGCCTCAAATCACAACCTATGGTACAGCTGCAACCTTAAATCAAGTTGAACTGCTTTCATTACAATTATCCACTGTAAACCCAAATAGCTCATAGATGGATATAGTATAGATTGCAAGCAAGTATTGTTTGAACGGTTCAGCAGCTGTGATGTTTGCTTGCAAAACATAATCTATAAAAATGAAAGTCTGCAATGTTAAAATTACACACTTGAAAATCAATGAGGTTGAGGCTTGGCCTGAATTCCCGATATATGCTCCCAGTGGATGAGGGTCCGCACCAGAACATAATTTAATTAAACAACCCTTACTGTGTGGGGAATTGTAGGCGCAAACCAGTGTTCTGTAGGCCTGATTTGAACCCCATTGACCTGGCAAGAATGGGGCGTGGGATGGGTTAAAATGAGAAAATTCTGATTCCCGGCTCCAACCCGCCATGTTCTCTGGTGCCGTAATGTTTTTGAAGGGGAATCGTGCCATCAACGTGGCTCCTGCTAAAGGCAGGTTGGGGCCTACTTAACATTCAGAGTTCGCAACGTAATTTTAACCAAGTCAAGCAGAATCCCGCACTGTCTGCGGGCCGGCACCAGAACCACAGTGGGCGGTGATGAGGTCAATATAACTCTTTAAAAATTAATTCTGTTAGAACTTCATGTGGGCCAGGAGGAACAGGACCACCCCAGGCCCCACAGGGAGTCCTGAAGCCTTTCCAGCCCTGGCGCCTCCACTGATCTCCCTGGAACAACCCAGCATCATCTGTCTGAGGCTGAACCAGACTGTTTGCAACCTTGGTGTCATTTTTGAACCTGAAATGAGCTTTCGACCACATATCAGCAGCATAACTAAGACCGCCTATTTCTACCTCCGTAACATCGCCCGTCTCCGCCCTTGCCTCAGCTCATCTGCTGCTGAAGCCCTCATCCATTCCTTGTTACCTTGAGACTTGACTATTACACGCACTCCTGGCTAGCCTCCCACATTCTACCTTATGTAAACTAGAGGTGATCCAAAACTTGGCTGCCCGTGTCCTAACTCGCACCAAGTCCCGCTCCCTGTGCTCGCTGACCTACATTGGCTTCCAGTTAAGCAACGCCTCGATTTCAAAATTCTCATCCTTATTTTCAAATCCCTCCATGGCCTCACCCCTCCCTACCTCTGTAACTTCCTCCAGCCCCATAACCCCCCCGAGATGTCTGCGCTCCTCTAATTTTGCCCTCCTGAGCATCCCTGATTATAATCGTTCAACCATTGGTGGTTGTGCCTTCTGTTGCCTAGGCCCTAAGCTCTGGAACTCCCTGCCTAAACCTTTCTGCCCCTCTTCCTCTCTTTCCTCCTTCAAGGCACTCCTTACAACATACCTCTTTCCTGCGCTAATGCGGCTCGGTGTCAAATTGTTATCGCATAATACTCCTGTGAAGCGCCTTGGGACGTTTCACTACATTGAAGGCACTATATAAATACAAGTTGTTATTGTTGGATCCCCGATCGTCCTGGAACACCCCACCCCCATCGCTTCCATTTGCCTCCTCCCACTGACTGCCAGGGACCATTCCCATGGGTCACCAGCTGCGTCCTCATGCCACTCCATTCCTGCTCCCACCCGCCGGTCAAGTCATGAACCCGGCCAAGTGTTGGGTGTGACACTGGGACCTTTTATATAAACGAGGCCCCGTTGTTAAGCTCAGCCAGGCCTCCACGTCCCCGTACTCTCCGGGTGCGCCGGCAGCTTTGGGGCACACGTGCACCTTTTAAAATCATGTTGAAATTGTACTACATTTCCTCTTCTTCCCGATTTCTAAAACCTCTGTGCCTTACTTTATTTTCTCACCATTACTAAAAAAGGGTGTGGGGAGGGCGTGTCTGGATGACAAATGTTTGAATCTCTGAGCGATCACAAAAGGTGATATTCGTGTATACTAATTTATGCGACTGTTGTAAATGCAGCATCTGACTACACATTACAGTTTCGGTCTGGGTAGTTATGGTGTCTCCAGAGTGTGCGTTTGCATTACTGGAGACATAATGGGCTTTTTGTGCCTATTTTTATTTTAAAGATGTTGTTTTCAGGTGACACGACACGAACTAAGTGAGTCATTCAAACACAAACAAAGGTCACTTGTTGGCCATTGACAGCAGGTACAGTCTCACGTCTTCCTCGTTCTTACTTTATCCGACTATTTCCTCACCAGTGTTTTCCCCAGGCCTTGCTATGTTTTATGCATGGCTATTGTTTCCACTGTTAGTTAGCACTAGTATTACCCCTTTGAGGCTTGAGAACTTTTTACATTTTGTTAAAAATAACTAAGAATATTTCATAACTTTCTCATTAATGATGTACAAAAACTGTATATATATATATATATATATATATTATATGTGATTGTCGGGTGATAACAGTATGAGACTTGATTGCATCATCCCAACCTTTCCCTCCCACTATTAAATATTGAACAGATGCTTGATGCCCATATTTAAACGTGAAGACTGTAGTGATGTACTGGAGGGCTGTTGGCATCTATGGACCCAAATATCAACACAAGTCACAGCTTTCGGAGACAAAGGGAGCGGAGGGCAAATAAAAGAATCTTCTCAGACATGATAGATAGTTCTTTCAGGATTAGTGTGATCTGCCTCTGATTATGACCATTCTTGGCATAAATGCATTTAGCTTTGTATGGTAATATTCTACAAACTTTGGGCTGGATTTTCGGCTTTGCTGTTTTTGCGGCAAACGGAGTCGGGGCAGAAAGTTTACCGCCCAATTAATGTTTGCGCTTTGTGGAGCAACTTTCGTAATTTGGGCCTTGCTCTGGGAAGGGAGGCATTGTACTCCGAGAGGGGTCTTTTGAGGGGGAAAAAAAGCAACCAAAAAAATTCACAAAAACTTTCAAAAAACATTGCCAACACCCTTGCCACACAAATCGTTGGAAAAATATAAAAGAATAAAAACTTTAACTTGCTTTTTTTGCAGTTTATCCAAGTCACTGCCGCCGGCAGGGCTGCACCACTGTGTTTTCCCTGGCGTTCAGCAGGGGCGCGTTTCAGGGCGTACGGGTCGGCTGATTGACGAAACTTGTGCCAGTGTCGCAAGGAGAGCCGTTGTACACCGGCCGTAGCTCTCCCCAGCGGTGCTTCTAAGCGCCACCACAAAAACCGACAACAGGATGGACTCCCTCTGGAGCATGTGCGATGCTGAGAATGTTGTGGATAGCACATTTAGTGAGTTGGTCACACCGCAGGTAAAGGTTAGGACAGATAGTGAACGGGTGACCAAGAGACAAGGCAAGAGCAGGAAGGTAGTGTAGGAGTCCCCTGCGGTCATCTCCCTCCAAAACAGATATACCGTTTTGGATACTGTTGGAGGCGATGACTTACCAGGGGAAGGCACCAGCAGCCAAGTTCATGGCACCATGGGTGACTCTGTTGCACAGAAGGGCAGGAAAAAGAGTGGGAGAGCTATAGCGATAGGGGACTCTATTGTAAGGGGAATAGATAGGAGTTTCTGCGGCCGCGACCGAGACTCCAGGATACTATGTTGCCTCCCTGGTGCAAGGGTCAAGGATGTCTCGGAGCGGCTGCAGAGCATTCTGGAGAGGGAGGGTGAACAGCCAGCTGTCGTGGTGCATGTAGGTACCAACGATATAGGTAAGAAGCGGGAAGAGGTCCTACAAGCTGAATTTAGGGAACCAGGAGTTAAATTAAAAATTAGGACCTCAAAGGTGGTAATCTCTGGATTGCTACCAGTGCCACATGCTAATCAGAGTAGAGGGAGCAGGATAGTTAGAATAAATATGTGGCTTGAGCAGTGGTGCAAGAGGGAGGGATTCAAATTCCTGGGACATTGGAACCAGCTCTGGGGGAAGTACCGCAAGGTTCTGTGCTGGGGCCCCAGCTGTTTACATTGTACATTAATGATTTAGACGAGGGGATTAAATGTAGTATCTCCAAATTTGCAGATGACACTAAGTTGGGTGGCAGTGTGAGCTGCGAGGAGGATGCTATGAGGCTGCAGAGTGACTTGGATAGGTTAGGTGAGTGGGCAAATGCATGGCAGATGAAGTATAATGTGGATAAATGTGAGGTTATCCACTTTGGTGGTAAAAACAGAGAGACAGACTATTATCTGAATGGTGACAGATTAGGAAAAGGGGAGGTGCAACGAAACCTGGGTGTCATGGTACATCAGTCATTGAAGGTTGGCATGCAGGTACAGCAGGCGGTTAAGAAAGCAAATGGCATGTTGGCCTTCATAGCGAGGGGATTTGAGTACAGGGGCAGGGAGGTGTTGCTACAGTTGTACAGGGCCTTGGTGAGGCTACACCTGGAGTATTGTGTACAGTTTTGGTCTCCTAACTTGAGGAAGGACATTCTTGCTATTGAGGGAGTGCAGCGAAGGTCCACCAACACTGATTCCCGGGATGGCGGGACTGACCTATCAAGAAAGACTGGATCAACTGGGCTTGTATTCACTGGAGTTCAGAAGAATGAGAGGGGACCTCATAGAAACGTTTAAAATTCTGACGGGTTTAGACAGGTTAGATGCAGGAAGAATGTTCCCAATGTTGGGGAAGTCCAGAACCAGCGGTCACAGTCTAAGGATAAGGAATAAGCCATTTAGGACCGAGATGAGGAGAAACTTCTTCACCCAGAGAGTGGTGAACCTGTGGAATTCTCTATCACAGAAAGTTGTTGAGGCCAATTCACTAAATGTATTCAAAAATAAGTTAGATGTAGTCCTTACTACTAGGGGGATCAAGGGGTATGGCGAGAAAGCAGGAATGGGGTACTGAAGTTGCATGTTCAGCCATGAACTCATTGAATGGCGGTGCAGGCTCGAAGGGCCGAATGGCCTACTCCTGCACCTATTTTCTATGTTTCTATTTTTCTATGTTTCTATGATTGCACCCGAACGCAAAACAGTTGACTATCCCATTTTTCACTGCAGAGGGTCAAAACACGGCGAAAACCTGGTGGCAAAGGTCCTGAAAATCCAGCCTTGAAATCTTAATGGTTTTTGTTTTTCCTCTTCCTCTAGTCTGAGGGCTCCATATGCATATTTTTAAAACTAACAGATTAAAGAATGCTATTTATTTCATCTGTGTGCTTTTCATAATACTGTAGTTTACTCACTTATTGTTAGTAATAGATAGGTGTCCTCTAGTTTACAGATGCGAGCCAAGTTTAATTGCTTCTGCAGGGAGCATGCTAGCTGTAAGCTGTGCTATCTTTGGCACTATACGTCTGCCACTGTAGTAGATGATTAATAACTTGCTATTATGTCCAGAGAGTAACCAGGTGAGAAGCTCATTAGCTGCCAAGTCATCCGTTTGCATAGTCCATCAGGAAGGAACTATAACTTGCTTGCAGAAACCATTTTTTTTTTGAAAATACAAATTTATTAAAGTAAATTCTGCGAATGTTACAGGAACAGAAGGAGAACTCCTATTACAGGTATGACATTGCTTAGATTTTCATGTCTTGGGGAAAAAAAATCTATTTAGTGTGAGTTGGTTTATCTCAGAATGGGAAATCCTGTTGCAGAGGCCTGCTCTGTATTGTGCGCACTATACACTGAGGTAGTGTACGTTATACCAAGAGTGGTAAGTAAGTGTCTTGCTAAATGTTAAAGTAGATATGAATTGAGGGAGCACCATGTGAGCCGCACAGAAACTGCCAATTTACTTGAAATGCGGCACTTGCCCTTCTCTGAATAATGAGAAATGTGTCCGGGACCAGGTGAACTAGATCTCCGTGCCTGTGGGTGAGTGCAGCTTAGTGGAATATTGTGACTTGTGGGGTAGAGTTCAGTTTCTTGGTTCGCCTCTCACTAATCCTTCAAGCACAGTTGGGTAAATGTTGGCAGTACTCGGTGGTGTTACTAGGTGGAGCACCTCACAATATTAATACAAAAGTATTCTCTCGGACCAGGTGACAGACGTGTGCTGGTGAGTAGTTTTAAATTTTTTTTCTATCTTACTCCATTTTTGCTTCCAACTAACAACCAAGCACAGAAACTGTAAAGCCTAGACAGCTCTGTCATAGCTACTGAGGCAGTATAGTATTAGGTGACTTTTGGAGAACCTCAGTGGGATATCAAAGCTGAAGAGTGGGTCTGCTAACTACGCAAACTAACACTGTAAGCAGTATCCACCAATTCTGACTGCATGCAATACATCCTAAACTTCTGTAGATATATGGGCTCAATTTTGCCCAAGGCCATTTATTGCCAGAGTTACGCCCATTTTTCTTGGCCAGAAATACTCCCAAAATATTTGTCCCAAGTTTCCCCACTGTATTTTTCAAATTTGACGCCGCACACCCTGTCCAGTCAGCTCGGGAGATGGAGCCTGCTGTCTGCGTCGAAAAAACGATGCTGCACCTTCTGCGCATGCTCGAAAAAAACCTGATATTTTTGACGTGATTCCAATGGGCGCGCATGTGCAGTACAGCTCCCTGTCTGCAATCGGCCATTTTTAAAGAGCCAGTTGTGTGTGTGAGAATGTTGAGTGCTGTGTGAGAACATTGGAAAAATTGGAGCGGCAATACAAGCTGGCGCAAGGCTCGAGCAACCTTGTGACTTGTTCCGATCGCGTTCAACAGCACCTTCCACCCGCCCCCTCTCCCCCTCTCCCCCCCTCCCCCCGCCCCCCCCCACAAACACCCCATGGCTCATTTGCTGCCAAGTGCAGTCTTCTGATTGCCACCTCCATCCCCCACCCCTCCCCCCCCCGGCTCCCCCCCTGCCGGGCTTGTTTTGCAGCTGAGCCCAGAGCCCTTGTGTCCGGGCGCGGGGCCGATTCTGCCGGCCGACGCTCCTGCCCTCCAGCCCTGTTTGAAGACGTTTGGTGGTGGCGTGTGAGTTTAAAAAAAAAGATGAAAACTTCAGAATTCCATCAAACTTCCATCTACTCTGTTGTAAGGTGAAAAAAAATGTAATCTTTATTAGGTATATTTAAAGTGTTCTTGACTCCCTCCAAAACTCCGCTGAAAAACAATGGCGTCGTTCTGTGCCGATTTTTCAATGTGCACTGCTTTCTCTTAACTCACCAGAAGGTTTTTCGGGGATGGCCAGATACGTCGACCTAGGATAAATT
The DNA here is from genome assembly GCF_044704955.1 of Pristiophorus japonicus. NCBI lineage: Eukaryota > Metazoa > Chordata > Chondrichthyes > Pristiophoridae > Pristiophorus > Pristiophorus japonicus. The sequence goes on from NC_091987.1 coordinate 89,708,038, forward strand.
TTTTGGGGGCAAACTTTGAAAAATGATAATAACTGGCGCAGACATGAGGTCAAAACAACTAACTTAAAAAAACCCTAACTAACTCAGTTACGCTGGCACAGATTCCTTGGGAAAACTTTAATTTAAAAACTTACACCAAAAAAAGGGGTGCCCGCCAAAAAAACGGCGCAAATGACCGGGGAAAATTGAGCCCTCAAAGTTGTTATTTTGGTTCCTAAATATTAAACACTTGCTGTGCTCTTTATCAGAGTTTCTTAACTGTTGTAAGTTCAAAGTCAACTCTCTGGCAAACTCCATGCATTCATGCTGTTTTAATTTATTTTTAAAAATATGTAAATGGATATACACTGCCACTTGTGATTTTAAAATCTAATTTCAGGCAAGTAGTTATCCTAACGGTAACCAGGTGCTACTGAATTTTTAAATCTCTGGCTCTAGTTTGGCATCGAGGACACTTGGTTATTTCGGAGTTGCCAATTTTATGGAGTTGATTCCTCACCGACCCATTGCTGATATCAGAAGAACAGGTCACCTGCAATGATCAGACCGGAAATCTAAATTCTCCATGATGCTCTGGAAAGACAATTCTGAGGAAATAATTTTGCCTACAAAGTAGGAACCTTTTTAAAAGGCTTCCACTTTTTCAATATAATGCATCCAGCTGACATATATGATGGCATCAGTAATCCTTTTGGTGGGGTCTAGTTATACACCTAGCTATATCGTCTGTTATACAGCTATATACTGAGCAATATCAATGAGCCTTACATTGTGATACAGCTATACACACATCTACACTAGTTACCTTTCAGTGAGATTTGGCTTTATACCTGGCTATTTCAGTAACCCCTTTACTATTAATGCAGCTGCACACCTCTACGTACTGTACGTACACTAAGAATCCACAGGGATTTACAATGGAAATGTGTCAGAGTTGTTCGGGATGAATTGAGGAGATAGATAGGACTATGTACTTTTACTTCACCTCTTTGATACACCGAAGGTGGACTGAGGAGATGAAAAAGTAGTGCTGGAGTTGTAGTAGGAACCCTTGGTACACAGGTACCTGGTGGATAGGAATATGGCTGATATTTAAAAACCTCTAGTCAAGAAAGAAAGAAATTACAATTGAACGCTAACATAATTAAAATAATAATAGTAGGCAGACAATACGCCAAGACAGATCAGAGTAAAATAAGCAAGTAGGTTTACACACCTGGGATTAAATAAAATGGTAAGTGTAAGATAAACATAAGATTTATCTCATAAACCATAAAACAAAAATATTGGATGTGAAGAGTTTGAACTGGCAGTTATTTAGAAGGACTATACTGCAACTTATTCCATTTAGCACTGACTAATGAAGGTGTTGGTTGTGTCTGGAGGTACAGCAAGAGGGAGGAATATAGAGAATTGACTTTGCAAATTAAAGAATGTAGACACAACAAAATTCAGGTGTTTGAAGTGAGGATTTAAGAGTAGATTTTCCAATTAGTTACACCCAATAATTAGGAGTAAAGTGTATGCAACTAATCGGTAAAATGGAGGAAATCCACTATGGTGAATTCCCACTCACTCAGCGCCCTATCCAATTTTGCAATTGGGTTATATACTGTCATCAGAAGTACCACCAGTTTGTAGGTTGTTACATTAAAATTAAGCCCCATGGCATTATTCAGATGTCCATACAATTTCTTGGCACCTGCCCCGGTAAAATGCTTAATCATCTACTGAACCATATAACTGGGGTGTTCAGGACTGCTCGTGACTGGTTACAGAACCGTATTTAAAGAGCCCAGCAGTGAGCTTTGTAGCAGAATGTTGAGACTATTTCTGGATCTTTGTTCCTGTTTCTTGTTTTCAAGAGGCTTTATGCCAAGTTTTTTGGCATTACAATTTTTTATGGTACATCCCAATAATGTTTTTACCCAAATATTCTTTGAAACATAGAAACATATAAAATAGGTGCAGGAGTAGGCCATTCGGCCCTTATAGCCTGCACCACCATTCAATAAGATCATGGCTGATCATTCACCTCAGTACCCCTTTCCCGCTTTCTCTCCATACCCCTTGATCCCTTTAGCAGTAAGGGCCATATCTAACTCCCTCTTGAATATATCCAATGAACTGGAATCAACATCTCTCTGTGATAGTGAATTCCACAGGTTAACAACTCGCTGAGTGAAGAAGTTTCTCCTCATCTCAGTCCTAAATGGCTTATCCCTTATCCTTAGATTATGTCCCCTGGTTCTGGACTTCCCCAACATCAGGAACATTCTGAATCTAATCTGTCCAATCCATTCAGAAGTTTATATGTTTCTATGAGATCCCCTCTCATCCTTCTAAACTCCAGTGAATACAGGCCCAGTCGATCCAGTGTCTCCTCATATGTCAGTCCTGCCATCCCGGGAATCGGTCTGGTGAACTTTCGCTGCACTCCCTCAATAGCAAGAATGTCCTTCCTCAGATTAGGAGACCAAAACTGAACACAATATTCCAGGTGAGGCCTAACCAAGGGCCCTGTACAACTGCAGAATGACCTCCCTGATCCTATACTCAAATCTCCTAGCTATGAAGGCTAAAATACCATTTCCCTTCTTCACCACTTGCTGTACCTGCATGCCAACTTTAAATGACTGATGTACCAAGACACCCAGGTCTCGTTGCGCCTCCCCTTTTCCTAATCTGCCGCCATTCAGATAATATTCTGCCTTCATGTTTTTGCCACCAAAGTGGATAACCTCACATTTATTCACATTATACTGCATCTGCCATGCGTTTGCCCACTCACCTAACCTGTCCAAGTCACCCTGCAGCTTTTTAGCGTCCTCCTCACAGCTCACACCGCCACTCAGCTTAGTGTCATCTGCAAACTTGGAGATATTACACTCAATTCCCTCATCCAAATCATTAATGTCTATTGTAAACAGCTGGGGTCCCAGCACTGAGCCCTGTGGCACCCCACTAGTCACTGCCTGCCATTCTGAAAAGGACCCGTTTATCCCAACTCTCTCCTTCCTGTCTGCCAACCAGTTCTCTATTCACGTCAGAACACTACCCCCAATACTATGTGCTTTAATTTTGCACACCAATCTCTTATGTGGGACCTTGTCAAAAGCCTTTTGAAAGTCCAAATACACCACATCCACTGGTTCTTCCTTGTCCACTCTACCAGTTGCATCCTCAAAACTTTTAGAAGATTTGTCAAGCAGGATTTCCCTTTCATAAATCCACTGCTTTCCAAATGTGCTGCTATTTCATCTTTAATAATTGATTCCAACATTTTCCCCACTACCGATGTCAGGCGAACCGATCTATAATTGCCTGTTTTCTCTCTCCCTCCTTTCTTAAAAAGTGGTGTTACATTAGCTACCCTCCAGTCCATAGGAACTGATCCAGAGTCGATAGACATGCGGAAAATGATCACCAATGCATCCACTATTTCTAGGGCTACTTTCTTAAGTACTCTGGAATGCAGACCATCAAACCCCGGTGATTTATCGGCCTTCAATCCCATCAATTTCTCTAACACAAGTTCTGGCCTAATAAGGATTTCCTTCAGTTCCTCCTTCTCACTAGACCCTCGGTCCCCTAGTATTTCCGGAAGGTTATTTGTGTCTTCCTTCGTGAAGACAGAACCAAAGTATTTGTTTAACTGGTCTGCCATTTCTTTGTTCCCCATTATAAATTCACCTGAATCTAACTACAGGGGACCAATGTTTGTTTTCACTAATCTTTTTCTCTTCACATATCTATAGAAGCTTTTGCAGTCAGTTTTTATGTTCCCAGCAAGCTTCCTCTCATACTCTATTTTCACCCTCCCAATTAAACTCTCTGTCCTCCTCTGCTGTGTTATAAAATTCTCCCAGTCCTCAGGTTTGCTGCTTTTTCTGGCCAATTTATATGCCTCTTCCTTGGATTTAATACTATCCTTAATTTCCCTTGTTAGCCATGGTTGAGCTACCTTCCCCGTTTTATTTTTACTCCAGACAGGGATGTAGAATTGTTGAAGTTCATTCATGTGATCTTTAAATGTTTGCCATTGCCTAACCACTGTCAACCCTTTAAGTATCACTCGCCAGTCTATTCTAGCCAATTCATGTCTCATACTATCGAAGATTTCTTTCTTTAAGTTCAGGATCCAAGTCTCTGAATTAACTGTGTCACTCTCCATCTTAGTAAAGAATTCTACCATATTATGGTCACTCTTCCCCAAGGGGCCTCGCACAACAAGATTGCTAATTAGCCCTTTCTCATTACACATCACCCAGTCTAGGATGGTCAGCCCTCTAGTTGGTTCCTCGACATATTGGTCTAGAAAACCATCCCAAATATACTCCAGGAAACCCTCCTCCACCGCATTGCTACCAATTTGGTTAGCCCAATCAATATGTAGATTAAAGTCTCCCATGATAACTGCTGTACCCTTTTTCTACGCATCCCTAATTTCTTATTTGATGCTGTCGCCAACCTCACTACTACTGTTTGGTGGTCTGTACACAACTCCCACTAGCGTTTTCTGCCCTTTGGTTTTCCGTAGCTCCACCCATACCGATTCCACATCATCCAAGCTAATGTCCTTCCTTACTATTGCATTAATTTCCTCTTTAACCAGCAACGCCACCCCGCCGCCTCCTCCTTTTTGTCTATCCTTCCTAGATGTTGAGTTCCCAGCCTTGGTCCCCCTGGAGCCATGTCTCCATGATGCCAATTACATCATACCTGTTAACTGCTATCTGCACAGTTAATTCGTCCACCTTATTCCGAATACTCCTCGCCTCGAGGCACAGAGCCTTCAGGCTTGTCTTTTTAACACACTTTGCCCCTTTAGAATTTTGCTGTAATGTGACCCTTTTTGCATTTTGCCTTTGGAAGGAAAAGAGGAAGAACAGTGGAGGGAGGTCAGTCTGCAGAGGTGCAGACTGCACCCACCTGCAGATGCCCTCCCAGCTATACCTACAGGCAGAGGCAGAGTGACCTGGCAATAGCCATGTGTAACTGGCTCAGCAAGGGTCTGGGTCCGTGGGGAACCAGATCTAGAGTTGTGCCATCTGCTGCAAGGATACCATAGAACTGGCACCGCCTGTAGCAGCTATGGTAGCAGCAGAGCTGGTCTCCAGTCATCCTGGTTAACCCTTGCCATTGGATAAAGGCTTAGCTCTGTCAAGCCTGTGTGGTGGCTGATGTGCAACGGTCACCACACATTAAAAAAATCCACGCGCAGGCATCTTCCACCCCCTCAATTGGAGTTCATGACTAGAATATCGGGTCTTTCATTGAAACATCTGTGGACTCAATTGGAAGCAATTCATCCTCGTTCGAGGGACTGCCTATGATGATAATGATATGGTGAGCTATCCCCTTAAATTCTCTTCCTCTGTGTCTTTCCCAGCATAGTGCTATGCTATCCAACGGGAAGTTGCCCCGTAGTGTTGGACAGGGCCACCCTAATTGCTACCACCTCCTCCACTTGGCCAGCTATTCAGCGTGGGATTTGAACATTGTACTGCACTTCCAC